>NW_021939546.1:4746068-4793500 GCF_001715985.3 Manacus vitellinus | reverse complement strand
ATAAAAGCTCCTGTACTATTCCATGAAGGACAGGGTGGGCCCAAGGCACTCCACAAGCACATCATCTTTGTTTTAATGTGATAACCTCTTCTCCAGGGAATAAAAAGCCCTAATGAGTCGTGGCTGGGCTTAGGCAGGGAGAGTCTTACTTTGATTTTTGTTTTAATTTCTCTGGGATAAGACTCATAGAATCTCAGACTGGTTTGGGCTGGAAGGGACCTTAAAGCTCATCTCATTCCAACCCATGGCAGGGATGCCTTCCACTAGTCCAGGTTGCTTCAAGCCTCATCCAGCCTGTCCATGAACACTTGCAGGGTGGAGAGTCATGTTTTCCTCCCTCCCCACCCTTGCCATTTGAATTTGTTTTCAAGATTCTTTTAGGGCTTGTCTTTGTTTTTTTAACTTTTTTTACTCCTGAACTTCAGAAATCTGTTTGAATTTGCTGCCACAATATCTCTGCTGCAATTGCTCGTAATCACAGGATGTGCCAGCAGCTCCTTACTCACAGTAGGCTGCTGTGTTCCAGTGGTTTGGATTCTTCCATCTGCTGGGATGGTTAGATGTTGTGGGCAGTTTAATACCTATCATCAAAGCCATTATCTGGATGAGTTCCTAGAAGTGCAGGGACCGGAGACAGGAGTGTTGTGGGAGGGAGTGTTCACACCCAGGCAGGTGTCAAGCCAAGGCTTTGTCTCACATCATCTTGGTGTATAATCTCAGTGAAGCTATTGCAGTCATTCTCTTTGCTTTCTTCAAGCCTGTCCTCTCCCTGCTGAGCAAAAAAAAAAAGTGCTCATGGACAGCCAGAAAATACCTTTATTTACAGGTTTTGTGCAATATTAGGGTTTCCACAATCCAGCTACTACGATTCTGTCCCAGAGCATTAATTGTATTAATGGCCTCTATCAATTTCTAGGATGTTCTTCCCTTAAACGCAGGAGCTTGATCAAGGACTGTCTGTGGGATCTGGAAGCTGATGGTTTAGAGATCTGTATTAATCAGAGTTTGCTTCTTTTAATTCACTCTCACTGCCTAAATTTTACAGGTACTGGAAACAACACCATTGACATTTAAGCAGCAACAAACGTGAGGCCTTAATGTGGCCCTTGATTTGTGTTTACAGGATATTTTTAATACCTTCTTTTTTTAATAAGGACTTTTTGGTGGGGGTTCCTAAATCTTCACAAGAAATTAAAAAAACCCCTATGTTGAGTCTGATGCTCTGAACTCCATCCTTGTGTCTGCCTTGTTCATCTGAACACTTTATGCTGATAAATGTCTAATTTCTATCAGTTCACTGCAAAGTCATTTTTCTTTGCCAAGTATGAAATCACAAAAGCTTAAAGAACCACATCCACCCCTCAGGTGGGCTTGTGAATTCCAGTGATTTGGTAATTGAAGTTGCTCATGAGTGGTGGGACATGATTTATCTTTCATGCAGTCTGAAGATGGATGGTTGGAGTGGGAGGGGGATTAGGGAGCGGTCTGAAGATGGATAGTTGAGGGGGGGATTAGGGAGCAGTGTAAGAGAAAGACAGGAAAATAAGATGGCTGGGATTTTGGCTTAATAGGAGAAAGGAAAAACCACCACCCACCCCTGTGTTTTGTTGGTTTTTCTTTCAAGTGGAGAATAGATTCATATTATAAATACTTCAGAATTCTCCCACAAATGATGCCAAAGTTGAAACACCCAAAATGGGCAGTGGTAGAACACATTTCAGTTGGAAAAAGAGACCTGAATTCCTTGTGAAGGAGATAAATTGGTGACACATATCAGTGGAGGGGAACTGTACTTCTGGGTTTTCGTGGGCAAGGGAGCCTCCTCTGAGTAGTTAGGGGTCAGACCCTGAAGGTGAAATTCTTGAGGTGCCCTGGCCAAATCTGAGCTCTTTATGTCCTTCCCAGTTGCCTGACGGTCCTTATGTTCATTTTTCCCCCCTGATTTTAACTAATGGTTTCCTGTGGGGTGGAACAGCTGCTGCCTGAGCTATCAAAGTGGCTGTTGGCAATTGAGGAGTGGAACAGTCTGGAGGTACAACTGTGTCACCAGAGGATGGGGGACATGGAGACCATCAAGCCCAATCATTCCCCAGCACTGCCAAGGCCACCACTGACCCATGTCCCCAGGTGCCACATCCACATGGCTTTTAAATCCCTCCAGGGATGGGGACTCCAACACTGCCCTGGACAGCTGTGCCAGGGCTGGACAGCCATTTCAAGGAAGAAAATTTCCCTGATATCCAATCTGAACCTCCTTGGGCACAACTTGAAGCCTTTTCCTTTTGTCCTGTTCCCTGGGAGCAGAACTCAACCCCCACCTGGCTCCACCCTCCTGTCAGGGAGTTGCAGAGACCAAAAAGGTCCTCCTGAGCCTCCTTTTCTCCAGGCTGAGCTCCCCCAGCTCCCTCAGCTGCTCCTGGTGCTCCAGACCCTTCCCCAGCTCTGTTCCCTTCCCTGGACATGCTCCAGCCCCTCAGTGTCTCTCCTGTTGTGAGGGGCCCAGAATTGATCCCAGGATTCAATGAGGCCTCACCAGTGCCAGGGACAGGGGGATGGTCACTGTCCTGGTCCTGCTGGTCACATCTCTGCAGTTAAAGACCATCCTCAATGAAGTTAAAGAGTTGGACAATCAAACCTTCCTCTTCTCTCCCCACATATTAAATTCCCTCTGCACCTGGGCACTGCTCTCTGGGCACAGGAAACTGCCCTTTGCTGTGTGGGAGATGTGTGTGTAGGTTAATAGTGAGCAACTAGAGATGTTGGCTGGATGAGGATTTGTGCTGAAGGCCAAGTACCGGCAATTCTGGGGCAAATTGCTGCTGGTTTAGCAAATGTGGCTGTATTTGCTGTCTCTGCAGTGACAGTACCTCACATGAGCTGAGAAAGTGGGCTCATGTTGGGTTTTTCTATTAATTTCTTTAAGCTAATGCAGAGTATTAGACCTTAAAGCATCCTCTCTTAATGCAGACTCACAGTGTCATAAACAGCTTCTTACAAGGAAAATAATCAGAGGTTACAGCTTTGCTATAACTTCCCAGTGCTTCTGATTATTGGCATAATATCCTTTTGGATTGGTCTTGCTTTGTGTGGAGAGGGAAAAGAAACAAAAGCCAGGAACCAAGAGCATGGTCTGTGTGGGAGTGGCTCACTGCTGGAAGGCAGGATCTCCTCATGGCTGGACAGGGAGCTGGCCCAGAGGGGCTCTGACCCTGCCATAGAATCTCAGAATGGTTTGGGTTGGGAGGGACTTCAAAGCTCATCTCATTACACCCCTGCCATGAGCAGGGAGACCTTCCACTATCCCAGGTTGCTCCAAGCCCTGTCCAACCTGAACTTGGACACTTCCAGGGATCGAGCAGCCACAGCTTCTCTGGAAATTCCATCCCAGCCCCTCACTGCCCTCACAGGGAGGAATTTCTTTCCAATATCCCATCTAATCCTGCTCTCTGGCAGTGGGAAGCCATTCCCCCTTGTTCTGTCCCTCCGGGCCTTTGTCCAAAGTCCTTCTCTGGCTCTCTTGGAGCCCCTTTAGGCACTGAAAGGGGCTCTAAGGTCTCCCCCAGGTCGTGTCCAGTGGCTGTGTCTGGGAAATTCCATGGACTATGCTAGATGCAGTATAGGAACAGGATCACAGCACAAGTTACTGTGTGTTACTGGCAACTGCCAGTTCCCCCAGAAAATGTGCTGGACTTGGGTTGAAGGTTTGAGAACGGAGGGAAGGGAGGATCAAAGAGAGACTTGAGTTGAAGCTGAAGCTCACAGGACACAAAACACTGTGAGTTCAAAAAGCAGATTCCAAGAAGAGCACCAGTGTAGCACTGCTTTTGTCTCTTTATTTTCAAGTTGCTGGAAGTGCTCACAAGATGAGAAACAGGCAGTGAAGAAGCAATTTATTTGGGTTTTTGCTGTGGCATTCAATACTTTCTTAGCATTCTTCCAGCTTTCTTAGCAGCTGGCTGAGCACTGAAAGAAGAAGAGGTTCTAGGAAATAAGACATAAAAGTAACAGCAAGAATAGATGTTATGAAAGGGAAAAAATCTCTTTCTGTGCTCTTCTGTGGTGTTTATAATCTAGATAATATAGAAAATAGCTCTTGAACACTTGGGGGGTAGACTTGCTTATGCTTCCTCAGGCAGAGTAGCTGCAAAAGAAAAGCATTTGAAATAAATTGCAGGTGTTGAAGTTGAGATTTCTTCAACTGTTTTACACTTGCAAACATAATCTCTTGTACTCTGGTGATTCCTTTTCACTGAGTCAGAAGAGAGACATCTCCATGTCACTGGCACAGAGACAAAGAGCGGCGCTGACAATGTTGTCTTGTGTTCTCTCCTCGCTGCGTTTTCAAATGGGGAGGTTCAGTTTAACAACTCTTTTGTTTGCTTGGTGTGTTTTGGACACTTGAATGATTTGGTGTTGGCAGGAGTCTTGTCTTTTTTTAGTTGTTTTGACAGGGAGGAGAAGCAGAGAGAATGTCAATCAAACTCAAAGACTGATTTCATGGTTTGTGCTGGTGGCCCTGCCTGCAGTTTGTTCACTGTAGTACGAGCTTCACAGGGGCAAATACATAACAAATGGAACAAATTTGGCAGATACTGGGGGGTAATTCCCTCCCTCCCCTCTCAATATCACTGCTCTTCTAAAAAAGGGAGAAAATCCCCCTCTTTTTGTAAATCCTCTGCATTGTTTGGTTGATAGCACAAGCAGCACTCCTTAGTTACTATTTCTCAAGTAAAAGCAGAAATACCTTAGTTCTTCACATTTCCATGAGATTTACATTTAAGCAGTCTCCAGTGAACCTTTGGATAAAAAGCCTTGGGCTCTTTGGAAGCTTGGGCCAGCGGCTCCCAGCACTTCCCAAGGGAGGTCTGGGACCCCATGTTGCCCAACAGCAGAAGGAACACACAGAACCATGGAATTGCTCACATTGGAAAAGCCCTCTGAGACTACCAAGTTCAACCCAGGACTGCCAAGGCCACCACTGACCCATGTTCCCAAGTGCCACATCCACATGGCTTTTAAATCCCTCCAGGGATGGGGATTCCACCACTGTCCTGGGCAGCTGGGCCAGGGCTGGACAGCCCTTTCCATGGAGAAATTTTCCCAATATCCAACCTAAACCTGCCTGTTTTGAGACTGTTTCCATCTACTCCAGGCAAAAGGCCCGGATAGAGCAGTACCAGCTAATTGCTGGAAAGCTGCACTAAAAAACCAAACCCAAACAACAAAAAACCCCCCAAACCCAAACAACAACAAAAAAAGCCCCAACTACTTCCTCAGTTGAATAAATTATTTAAGGTGTGATGCCGGGGATGTGTCTTGTGCTGATCGCTAGCTTAGGATGGGCTTTAAGGTCCCTCCCTACCCAAACCATTCTGGGATTCTTTTCTACACCCTCCTGTTGGAGCTGGCTGCGTTCTGAAGGACTCACCTCTGGTGAATCCAGCTTTTCCCTCCTGCTCAAGAACTGCCGGGTCTTGTCTTCATCAGTTGCACTCTTAATACACTTCCTGCTAAACAGCCAAACCACACAGGGTTTGGGGATGAGAGATAACACTGGTTTATAATCTCATGTGATTTGGGATCTGATGAGCCCTTATCTTGCATTAGGCTCCTTGGCTCATGATGCATCTTCTGCTTCCCTGTGCCCCTAGAGAGTCCAAACATCATTATAACCTGATCTTAAGCTTGTCTTTGTCCATGCTGAAATCAATTCCAGGAGCTTTAACCTTTTTTCTTGGGGATTACACTCCCTAAAGCAGCCTTCCACTTGCACAGTGGTTCCTTAAAGTGTCAGGATGAGTGAAACCTGGGCTTGGGGGTCTCGGTGATGGGATTATTCAATGATTGGAGGCTGTTCTGTTGCTGTTGTCCTGCAGTCCTACTCTGCATGTGTTTGGATGTTTGTTTTTATGGAATAACACTTCAAGATATCTGTGCTCAGCCTTGTAGGGAATCTAACTCTACTAGGAATCTGGGACAGTGGTGGAGGAGGGGACAGATGGGACTGGTAGCTAAAAAATAGGAAAAAAACGAGTCTTTGGGGGGATGTGAGTCTGGGGAACTTTCCAAGTAATTTCTGCAGGTAGAAGAGGTTTCTTTTCCTGTGAATGCCCCTTAATTGCTGTTTTAGCAGCCTCTGCTGCTGCTGATTTCTCCCCAGTCCCTTTGCAAAACACCACCCAGTGACTGTTAAAGAGTTGATGTAATTATGACACTTGGGCAATGTCTGATCTAAGAAAGGATTCCACAATCCAAATGCCTGTGGTTTGGAGAATTTGATTAAATATGATAAATCTTAGCTGTCCAGATGAGAGGTATGAGCTGGAAGGAAGGTTTGGGCTTCAGGACACTGAAGTTGTGCTCTTAAAACATAGTTAGAATCAGGGAATCACTGCTTTGGATTGGGAGGGACCTTAAAACTCATCCAGTTCCACCCCCTGCCATGGGCAGGGACACTAGATCAGGTTACTCCAAGCCTAGCTGGCAAATGAAGCCCTTGGATCTCACTGGATCCAAGGAGCCACCTGCCCAGAGATTTGCAGTTAGAAACTCCTGCCACCCTGCCCCTGGACACAGGAGTTTAAACTCCTTCAGTGATGTTTGGATTGTTTTGCAATCCCCTGAGAGATGGAATGTGGGGAATGGCAGGAGTTGAGAATGCTGAGGGTACCCAGGAATCTGTGACTGTTGCTCTGCCTGGGTTGTTTTGGCTGTTTCTCCATTTTTTGCACACAATATCCCCCATACATGAGGTACCTACACAAGGATCCTCCAATAAGGGTTGCTGCAGGAATTCCTGCCCCAGGGCTTCTCCTCCTCCCCTCCACACACTGCAATGCCAAGGGAAAGCCCATAAATATGATGATAGGGTTGTAGCAGCTTTCTATCCCTTAATGCTGGTGGGAAAGCACATCCCACATTCCCAGCTCTGCTGGGAGAGCTGCGTGTGGGAGGAACGTGAGCTGTGCTGCTTCTCCGCTGGCTGGCAGGGCTGATGGGGGAGGCAGAGGCACAAATAGTATCTTTTTTTTGTTGAATGTTCCTTAAAAACAATCCAGGCTTTGTTGTTAAGGCCACAACAACAGCAGCCTCGACTTCTTTCAGCTCAGGGAATTTTAAAAGGGTCATTTCTGCCAAGGCACAGGGTGATCTCCACCGTGCTGCCCTCTCACACTGTGCCTGGGTAAGAGTCTCAGGGGATAAAACAAGCAAATAACCCTTCCTTCCTCCCAAAAATAATTGTGAGGAGGGAGATTACTGCAGAGAGTAGCTAAAAACTTCCAGAAACGTGGAATTTGGGATATATAGACAGTAGCAAACAAGTTTTTTCTCATCGTAGTGTCAGGATCTTATGGTACCACTGGAAGAGAATACAGAGGGGTATTTAATACTCCTGAACCACTATTTTGGGAGAGCAGGAGGTAAAGGCTTTAATGCTTTTCTACATGGCAGTGGGTGTTGGAATGAGATGGGCTTTAAGGTCCCTTCCAACCCAAACCATTCTATGATTTTAAGATAAGGAACAGGGAATATTTATCTCTTTCCTCACTCCATCCCTAAAGAAAGCACAGGCAGTAGCTCTCTGAGCAAAAATATATAATTTGACATTGAAGATACTGTTACATATAGTTTGGGCAGACTGAGGGAAACCTGCTTCCTTTCCTATGGTTTCATGTCTGCTTTTTGTCTGCCCTTTACAGGCAAAAAAGGTCTGTTTGCTCTTGCTAAGTAACCTGTGAAACACAGTCTTTCTCTGCTGATCTTCAATTTCTAGACGTCTTGCTTTCACCTCCCTGCTCTCAAGCTCAGAACTGCTTCATCAGCATAAATATTCAGACTGACAGAGTCTTAAATGCCTTTTAAATGTCGGCTCATTTCCTCCCTGGTTCTCTGGAGAGCTGGAATTCATTCCCTGCGGCTGGTAGGGTTTGTGGGTTGCCTGGGGTGTGGTTGGTGCTCAGGTACCTCCCCAGACAGACGAGGACCACAGTGTGCAGATTTTGCAGGGAAAGCTTCAAAATTAGGAATTTCTCACTTGTTCCAACCAGTGAGCGTCTCCATCAGCTGGTGGCAGTGTGTGACCCTTTGTTTCTGGTCCCTCTGTGGTCCCCTGCAAAATCTCTGGCTGCAGGTGATGGTGGCGGGGCCGAAATATTCCCCATCACTCAGAGTCACACCTGTTCCATTCACTCATTTCTGGCCCCAAACCCCAGCATTGAAAGCTGGACTGGTTTAAGTGTCTTTTCTTTTGAGGATAAGCACAAACACTACTCATCAGACTGCAGCAAGGGGATTTGAGGTGAGGGTTCCTCTGTGGGGGTAGGGAGGAGGTGGGTATTTCCCCTCTGAATACAGCACAATTTCTTTCCCTCTTCCTGTGCAGAAGATGCATTTCCTAGTCTGGTTGATACATACACTGATGGATTGGCTCTATTAAGGGAAGACAGCTGACAGTGGGTCTCTTTTGACAATAACAACAAGTATCAGGCTCTGTAAGCTCCCAACACCTCAGAGCTGTCCTGGGGAAGCACTGCAGGTGCTGGTGTAGCACCTGTGCCTTTGGTGAGCAGGTCATGGTAGGACAGCAGGCAGGGGAACCACCCTCAGCCATTCCGTACAGGAGCACCTCCCTCTGCGCTCCCCTGGTGATCACAGCCTTCTCCTCTGGAGCTTTCTCTGCCCTGGGAAGAGATGTTCTCCCCCTGCACTGCACATCCTTGCCCTGATATGCTGTAAAATCAGCCAGGAGAGCACTCAAGTGCTTTAATTAAGATTTCTATGCTCTCCAGCTCCCATCCTGTACAACACAAGGCTGCTGCTGTCAGCAAGGGCTCTTTCAGCTGGAATCCCATCCCTTGGCTGCTATTGAGGAAGGACCATGCCAGGATGCTGCCATAGGATGTTTTAGTTTGTAAGGAAATGCAGCAGGTTGTTGCTGTATTTGGTGGCTACTGGAGGTTTATTCTGAACACAGAATAGTCTCTTCTCGGGGAGGCATTGGGTCAGAGCAAGTCCTTCCACCAGAACAAATCTAAACTTCACCTCATCAACCCAATGGATGAAGTTGCCTCTTGTCCACGTCACCCCAGTGACTTGAAGCACCTCAATGATGTCATCCTTGCCATCACTGAACAGGGCTGGTCAGGAAGAGGCCTCTTCGCAGTAGAACCCCCAGGTTAAAAGTTCTTGGGTTAAAAAGGAAAAGGCTGCTATCAGTAAGTGATCCCACTGAAATGTGTGCTACAAATACAGGTCAGAAGCACAGCTCTCACTGAGTCTTTTGAGGAGTATCCAACAACTGGGTAAATAAAGGGTTCTTGTTCTGCAAGGGACAAGGTGCCTCTCATTTACATAGAGGCTGATTCTCCATAGTGAGTCTTCCAGGCAGCAACTTCAACTCCTGTGGCAGCTCCTGCATTGATAACTTGCAGCAAACTATTTCCATGCAGATAAGATTATGAGCTCCTCTTCCTGACCTACCAGAGCCACAGAATCCTGGAGTGGTTTGGGTTGGAGAGACCTTAAAGCTCATCCAGTCCCACCCCTTACCATGGACAAGGACTCCTTCCACTAGACCAGGTTGCTCCAAACCCTGTCCAACCTGGCCTGGAACACTTTCAGGGATGGGGCAGCCATAGCTGCTCTCGGCAACTTGTGCCAGGGCCTCACCTCCCTCACAGCCAACAATTCCTTCCCAATATCCCATGTAACCCTGACCTCTGGCAGTTGGAAGCCATTCCCCCTTGTCCTGTCCCTCCATCCCTTGTCAAAGTCCCTCTCCAGCTCTCTTGGAGCCCCTTTAGATGCTGGAAGGTGCTCTAAGTTCTCCTTGGGAGATGCTTCTGGGGCCTGTGTGGGGTCTGTGAGTTTTAATTTTGGCTTTGGTCACTGCATAAACAAATAAGCACCTGGGATGCAGTTCCTGGTGGGATGAAGGAGAAGGAGGGGGTGTCATGTGCCTTGGGCACTTCATTTCAATATATAATGTGCCCTTTGCTTTTGTGCTGAGGGAAAGAACTGTTTCCCTCTTCTGTGTCTGGTAGGAAGATTTTTCTGAGCAGGGAAATGCTGTTGAGTTGCTCACTCACCACCTGACCAAGCTCCTGGTGATCACCTTATCTGCAAGAGAAACCTGACCCTCCTTCCTGCTCCTCCAGAGAGGGAGCAGCCACTGGATCATCCCTTCCACCTCAGGGAGTGTCCTTGTTTCTTCTTGTGCCACAGGTCACAGTCCCTGCAGGTTGGCCAGGGGTTCAGGGACAACTCAGCTGCTCTTTTCTCAGGACTTTCATTCTCAATAAGAGCAAACAAGCTGTCACTGAGCACAGCTCAGGGAAGTGCAGTGGCGGTGGTGGTGATGCCTGTGAGGTGGCTGGTGTCCAAGGAAGATGTGTGGGATGTGGGGCTCAGCCCTCCCTGTTCTGGTGCCATCTTTCTTCATTAGCCATCCTTTCTGTTCCTCTGCTTTAGTGTGCACAGGAAACTTGCAATTAATGGATTCTTTTAGAAATACAGTGACATTTTAATTCTCCCTGTTTCTCCTCCTCTCTCCCTTTTTTTAAATCTTCAGATGGATTTCTAAAGATTCTAGGTTTTCTGTACTCTTGAAGCCTTTCTGTCCTCTCCTACAACACTTCCAACTGTAAGAATTTGTCCAGAGCCATCAGCCCTCTGATCCCTTTGTCCCCTTTTCCCTGTTCCAAGCTACCACCTTTCTGCCTTCCTTTCTCTTAAAAGTTGACCTGCAGAACTGAAAGTGCCTTTTGAACATCTCCTCCTCCTTCCATCCCTGGCTCTTCTAACACAGAGTAACATGAAAACAAACTTTTTGAGGCGAGATCTAACACTGATTCCATACTTCCAAGATGAGTTAGTTTGATTTTTTTCTTTCTCTTTTTCTTTCTCTTTTTCTTTAATCATATTTGAAGTGAATACTTGCAAGTACTTTGGCAAAAGACATATCACTGTGCCTTGAGAAGGTATCTTCTGTTCTGAAGCTGGCAGAGTGCAGAGGAAAAGAGGTGGCCTCTAAATTTACCAGTCTAGCACAGGGGTGAAGTGCATGTGGATCATGACATAGGAGTGCATTAAGCACTGGGGAATAAATAACATCACTTTGCCCATGAATCTCCAGTTTAAGGATTTATCGATATCTCACTGCAGGTTTGAAAGGGTAAATGCCATTTAAATGGGTTTGGTAATCTACAGAGTAAATCAGTAGGAGCATTTTAATGGGATTTTTTCATGTTTCTTAAAATTCTGAATGCCTCTAGAATATTTCTTTTGGTGATGATGGTTATGTGAACAATATTTCAGTAGTGTGTATCTAACAACACTCATGGACATGCTCTAGAACCAGACATAATGAGGTAACAAATGTATATAACTAATGTAGTTAAAATTTGTTAAAATCAAAATAGTTGAGGCCTAGTAAACAGACAGCAATTTTTTTAAGTAGTCAAGAGCTTAATTTGTAATTGATAAGCAATTAAAATATCATTTTATCATAGAATCATAGAATGATTTGGGTTGGACAACCTTCAGTCATCCAGCTGTAGTCAAATGTATATTTGTATATATTTAGTGTTGTATAAACTAGTGAGGGCCTTTTTCTTGTCCCTGTGGAGGTGGTTGTTGGTTTGGTCTTGGTTGTGACCAACAAATCAGCTTCATGCTGAAGAGCTACTCTTACTTTGAGTTGGCTGGAGAGGTGAGGGAGCTTAGAATCATAGACTGGCTTGAGTTTGAAGGGATCTTAAAGGTCACAGAGTCACAGAATCAATTAGGTTGGAAAAGACCTCAGATCATCAAGTCCAACCTATGACCCAACACCGCCTTGTCAAGCAGACCATGGCATTGAGTGCCACATCCAGTCTTTCCTTGAACACCTCCAGGCTCTACCACCTTCCTGGACAGCCCCTTCCAATGTCTAATCACCCTTTCTGTGAAGAATTTCTTCCTGAAGTCCAACCTAAACCACCTCTGGTGCATCTTAAGACTGTTTTCTGAGCTCAGCTGGCAAGAATGTGCCATCCCTCATCTCGGGGAAATCTTGACTTTGATGAGTAAACCCACTTTTCCCCTCACTTGACAGAGTCCCTGTGAATATGTCGAGTCTGACCAGAGTAATGGGATTGTTCCAAACAAGTGATGTTGCCTTTGATTTTGTTGTACTTGAAGGTGCCTCATCACCAGACATGGAGTCCAGCTATGGGGGAGGCTTGCTAGATATGGTGAAAGGAGGAGCAGGGAGACTCTTCAGCAATTTGAAGGATAACCTGAAGGATACCCTGAAAGACACATCTTCCAAGGTCATGCAGTCTGTTGCCAGGTACAGTACAGCTGAAGCAGGTAAAACCACTGGCTGCAAAGTGCCAGTCCCAGCTGCCACCTGAATAGCACAGCACAACTCCCAGGGAACACAATGAAGGAAGGAGGTGAAAATCACAAGTGGTTTCTTTGATTCTGTCTCATAATTGGTATTTGACCTCAAGGAAGCAGGAAATACAAAGTAAAACAATCTAAGCTTCATAGTAGATGAGCACCCCCTTCCCAGTGCAAGTGGAGCACTTGGTCTCCAATTCCTGGAGGATTCCCTGCGGGGTCCTACTCAACTACCACTTGAATATTTTGTCACTGAAAACTGGCTCATATAGATGCCCTCCCTTTTGAGGCTCTACTTGCTGATGTTCCCATCACTAAATCCACCTTTTGAATCTAAGAAAGGGCTGAGGTGACTTTGCTTTGGTGACTCTGCTGGCGTGCTCCCCTGTGCTTGGCTCTCTGCCCACCTCCAAGGGATATGGGGCTATAAGAAATTAAAGAAACTTAATGCATGCAAGACTTCAGAGGCTTTGAGGGATCTGCAAAGTGGCAAACTACCAGAGATTTCTCCTGAAAATTTGCACTGAAAATTAATGACAAAAGGGAAAAGGGACCTTTTTTGCAAGTCCTTCAGTCAGTTAATTGCATGTGTAGAGAAGAAGGCTGGGTCACTGTCTGCAGGAAGCCATTTGCTCCTTCTTCTTAAGAGTTATTTTTAAGATCATTTTTCCTTGTTTGATAAGCAGATTTTTGTGGGAAAACACTTCTGGTTCCTCTAATGTGCTGCTTTTGTAATGTCTGTCTCCTGATTTGTCTTCTTTTAGTTACACTAAGGGGGAGCTGGATATTTCTTACATTACCTCAAGAATCATAGGTAAGTGCTGCTTAGTGAATAAATACCACCTGTGGTACCCCAGAATTACATAAAGAGTCAGCCTGGCTTCTCCTTGCTTTCCTAGTGATGTCTTTTCCGGCTGAAGGCGTGGAGCTGGGATTCAGGAACCACATTGAAGATGTGAGGACGTTTTTGGATTCCAGACATCCCGACCACTACACCGTCTTCAACTTGTCCCCCAAATATTATCGCAGTGCCAAGTTCCACAACAGGGTGAGTGTCTCCCAAGAGTTTAACAGGAGGAAGGGGTGAAACTCCTTGGGAAAAGGGGCACCAGGTCCTGTTTCTGAGCATGGCAGAATGTAAGAAGATGATTAAGGAGTTAGAGGTGTTTTTAAGCTGCTATGGTGGTTTTTGGGTTTTAGCTGATGCCTGGGATCACAGGGATTAAAGAGCTGGAAAGTTCAGGGCATAATTCTCATGTCAGAAAGAGGCACTGAGTGGAGCCTGCACTGCTCTGATCTCATACAGAGCTGTTAGAAGCTGCTGAAGAGAAATAAAGAATAAAATGAAAGGGCTTTGAAAGAAATTACCAGTATAAGAAGGTAGATTATTTTCATGTTGAACAATCCTGTGCTTTAAACAAGTAGGAGCCCTTAGCAGGCAAAGCACAGGACTGGAAACTAGTTCTAAGGGACATTTTGGCTCTTGTGACTTTAAAAACCCACCTCCACTCTGTGGCCCAGTTTCCCTCTCTAAAACCAGAGCAGCATTACGGGAGCATTGCGAGGCTCTGGTTCATTAATGGCTTTTAGAGGAAATCTCTATGAAATGCTGCTGGTGAAATGCAAGATTAGATTTAATCTTTCCAAAAACTTCCTGTTCTTTCCTTCTCCCAGAAGGGACTGATGTGTTTTGGTTTGGTTTGGTTTGGTTTTTTTTAAATTTCTAACTTTTTGTTTCCTTCAACAAAAAAGCCAAAAGCAGTTGCCAGGCTTAACCCTCAGTCAGGATAAATTAATCTAACCTATAAGCCTAATTTAATTTTAATTTGAGGTATAGCTGAATTTACCTTCAGCAATTGCTCTGATCACCAGAAATCACTCACTCACGAAGCAAATTTCTCAGAGACCTTCAGTAAACAGCCATGACTTCAAAGATGAATAAATGAAAAGGAAAGACTAATTAAAAGATATTAAGGGCTCTGAATCTTCAGTCTTGATTGGTTCTGGTGCAACACTTGCTGTTGGTGGGTGAAGGAAGATCCATCTACTTCTAAAAGCCCAGCTTTAAACTTCTATTGTTATATGATCTGTCTATAACTCCTCCAATCCTAAATTTTACCTACTCAAAATCTTAGCAGGTGACTTTGTACATCACTCTCAAAACATGACCTGGTGTTTTGGAACCATTGCCTTGATTCTCACAGGAAAAAAAATGATGCATCTTTTAATAAAATATTGTACTTTCAGGTTATGAGCTAGGAAGTACTGATTCCAAGTATTTTACATGAAAATGAAGGTGCATAGCACAACACATGAAACATTTATAAGGTTGAACTTCATATATATTGTAAAAGATACTAATGGGCCATCAAGGAGGTGAAATCACCTTCAGAGTGTTTTCTGCTGTGGGTGAAGATGTCAGGATGAAAATTTTGAATTCCTACACTCTTTAAAACTGTTTTGTTCCTAAGATCAAAGTAGGTCACTCTGCTGCGTAGTGGCACAGGAGGGAGATGAATTAATGTCCTGCTGGGCTATTTTCCTGCCTGGATGTGGCTGAGTGGATCACAAAGCCCCAGGTGCCCAGTCTATCAAGGAGGACAAGGGACTATGAGTGGTTAGTGAGGCACTGGGAAAGGCTGTCTGGAGAAGCTGTGGCTGCTCCATCCTTGGGAATGTCCAAGGCCAGGTTGGATGGCGGTTGGAGAAACCTGGGCTAGTGGAAGGTGTCCCTCCCCATGGCAGGGGGTGGAATGGGATGAACTTTAAGTTCTCTCCCAAACCAACCCATTTTATGACTCCTCACACTGAGACCTTGCTGTGCTCTGTTCTCTCTGTGTCCCCAACAGGAAAGGAGAGGAGAGCTCACATCTGCCTGAGGAAGCCTGAGCAGTTTCAAAACATGTAACACAAATATAACATTAAACAAACCCAAACTTCAAAGTCCCTGATGGGTCACATTCTTGGCACTTGCTGCCCTACTGTTCAAGTAAAACAAGCTCTGGCTGCTCATTCCCAGAGCTCTAGAAGAATTCCTGTTACTTTTCCCCAAGGTTGTGTGTCATGAGTGGTGGGGAGGTTATGTTTGATGTAAACAAAATGCTACATAGAGCAGATTTAATTTCTTAATTGCCAACCAACAGGCAGATGTGTAATTATAGGCAACATAAATATATAATTATGGACTGTTGGGAAATGTATATTATTTACTAGACAAGTGATAATGACTTTTCCAGATGCTTGACAGTGTGTTGGTGTGAGGTTTGTTCAGAAGATCATCAGTGAAAGGGTCATTGGTCATACTAATTCTAAAAGCACAAATGAAGGATGTACAACAGCAGGAGTGAGACAAACCACAACTCTTGAGACAGGAGAGGGTGGGGGATGAGTGTAATGCTGCAGAGAGGGTAAATAGGGAATGGTCATTCCCTGCCTTCCAAACTTTGAGCATGGTTTGACTTTTTGGGTGGTTTCTACAACACAAACCTGCACTTGCTCACCAAGGGTACAGCTGAACTTTGGGATATTCTGGAGACCAAAAGCTTTCGTGAGTCTAAAAAGTGATTAGGTGAATACCTAGATATTAAATTAGGCGAAAGTCTACCAAATGTTAAGCAGAGCTCTGCCAGCAGGATGGATGCCTGGGTTAGGCAGTCCTGCCAGCTTGGCCTATCCCTGCATCCTCTGGGAGTCCCTGGAGCTGTCACTTGACACAACACACAGCTTAGTGGTTCTCTGGTTTGAGTCAGGATGCCTGGTTCTGCTCCAAGATGTTGTGCAGGTGTAAGACAGAACCTTGAGCACAAGTTTTATGAAACCTGGAGCTCTTCCTTCCTCTGAGAGATAAAACAGGTATGGGAACCATATGTGTGTTTAAGAACATCTGGGCAGATCATCTCCTTCCTTCCCTGTTCTCATTAAGCAGGATCCAAATGTCAGCCGAGAGAGAAAACCAGTTCTTTGTCTGAGGACAAGCCTCATGACATTTCTCCTTTAAATTTCTTCTAGCCAGAAATGCCTTTAAAAAAAAAGATATTTTGATTAAAACCAGATGAAAGGGAGGTGTCTGTCTAAGGCTATTTGATGTGCTGCTTGAGACTGCAAGGACTGTTCTAGAGATAAGTGTTATGACTCAGAACTAGTACATTGATGAATAGTAACTAGATATACTTTAGGATTTGTGGTTTTTCAGCTCTAAGGAGTCATTCATTTTCCTGGCTCATATATTAACTATACTTACTTAGATATGATTTTTTTTTTTTTTTAACAGAAGATTCCCTTTCATCAGCTTAATATCTGTCACATAGGGCTTGGGAATGCTATGACACAAAACGACTGAGAACAACAGATGTTCAGTACCCTTTGCAAATCAGAGCAGTAGTTTTTAGGGACACGTTGTACAAAGGCTTTAGATATGGAAGACATCAATGTGAGACTGGAGCATTATGAAAGGGCCACTCGAGATAATCTGACGCGGAATGTAAATTTTTAAAAATGTGCAGTCAGGACCAACACATCAGTTTTATGTTATTTGACTGAGAATGCTTTTTTGTTTGCCTCCTCATCATTCATGGAAATCACGTTGCAGAATTATGCGTGGGGAGAGATGGAGCAGGTTTCAAGCACATAACTGTAGGTTGTAAAAGGGAAGTAGGTTTCTGGGGAGAAAGCATTTGTAAAGCAGGCCTGGCTTAATGCTCTTACAAAGCTGGTTATGTTGCTGGTGCCCTTCCTGCAGGTGTCTGAATGTAGCTGGCCAGTCCGACAGGCACCCAGTCTGCACAACCTCTACGCTGTCTGCAAGAACATGCACAACTGGCTGCAGCAGAACCCCAAAAATGTCTGTGTCATCCACTGCATGGTACGTACAGAGTGACCAAAAAGTCACCACATGATGAGCCATAAGTCATATTGCATGTTTGGAGTCTGTGTGCAAGGAGGGGGACAGCTTCTAAAAGTAAAAGGGATGTAATAAAACTCATAGAGAGGGACATCATCTTCCATGTGCAGCTGTAGAGATAAGCTGGGAGGGGTAACACTGAACAAGAAGCAGGAATGCAAAGCCAGAGAGGTTACAACTGTTCTAGCAGTGAACTGTAGAGGTGATGAGGAGCAAAAACGTTTGAATTTCACCTGAGAACCTACTCTAAGAGTTGTCAGACTGCTGTGATTTGCCTAGTTGAACAGGCTGTCCAGAGCAGCTTTGGCTGCCCCATCCCTGGAAATGTTCAAGGCCAGGTTGGAGCAACCTGATCTAGTGGGTGGTGTCCCTGCCCATGGCAGGGGGTGGGACTGGATGGGCTTTAAGGTCCCTCCCAACCCAAACCATTCTGGGATTCTATGACTTCACACTTTATTTTAAGTAGTCGCAGGAGAAAACGGAGGCTCCAGACTGAAAGCTGATGGAAATTGGACAGAACACACATAGATGGCAATTCTGTCAGACTGTGAATCTGAGAATGTTGAAGTCTCTTGCTATCAGTACTTGTCAGGCCTGGCTGAAGCAGCCCAGCTGCCTTCTGCTGCTCTTTGTGCAGCACAGCTGAAATGGTAAATCCCTCACAAGGGTGATTCAGCACAGGGCAAAGTGTAGATGGGCTGCAGAAGAGTGGTGTGATTCTGTAGGACTAATCTGTAATTTACCCCGTACAGCCTTTCATACTGACAGACAGCAATGCCCAAAAGCAGAGTAGTGTTCTGCTCCTGGAGCCTAAATTAAATCCAGGAGGCTGTCAGCCCTGATCAGCATAAACTGGGAGGAACGGAGGAAATGACTGATCCCAAATTGCATAGACCTCACATATGAGTCTGGCATTTCTGCCTTGCACAGCACAGCCAGAGGCTACCAGATGTAAATTCCCTTCAAATAGAGAGGAAGATGCACTTGATGCCTCCAGTCCTGGAAATTAGCTCAAGAATCAAATTCCTTTACTGTCCTTTGAGCAATGAATATCAGGATAATGCTGTAAAGTATAGGGAGTCCTTTCCAACACTAACAAGTCTGCAGAAGCCCACTTGGTTTATATGAATCTGAGAGATCTTGTCAGAAGCAATTGCAAGGGGCTAAACCTTAAAAAAGGAAACAGCCTGTTAATGTCAAGCAGGTTCCCAGGGTCTGGGTCAGCTCCAGCATGGCAAATCCTACAGAAAATGGCTGGAATGCCATTTGGTGAGGCCCTGGCACAGGTTGTCCAGAGAAGCTGTGGCTGCCCCATCCCTGGAAGTGTTCGAGGCCAGGTTGGACGGGGCTTGGAGCAACCTGGTCTAATGGAAGGTGTCCCTGCCCATGGCAGGAGGTGGGACTGGATAGGCTTTAAGGTCCCTCCCAGCCCAAACCAGTCTGGGATTTTATGATTCTGTATAACTTTTAACTTGTGTCAGACTTTGAGGGGGACTGCTTGCCTGATGGGGCAGTAGCTTTCCTACTTCTTCCTTGGAAATGAGTTTTGAGTTCTGGGATCTTCTGTCCCCTCTGACACGAGGGGGACATGAGCTGGGTGTCATGGTACTCTGGCAGGATTGAGCAGGTTCTCATATCCATCACTGTGCCATGAATATCCAGAGCTGGATTTTGGTGGAAGGGCTTTTTCTTTTTGTTTGGTTCACCAGAGCTGGGGTAGAGTCCATATGACTCATCACCTCCTATATTCCTGAGTATAGGAAGGACTCAGGGCATTGGGGATACACTGATTTTTTCCTGCTCTTTCTGTATTTTTGGTCCATCAATCTGACTCATCCTACTCATCATACTTTCATCCTTAATCACCCTGAAAAGCCCCATAGACTTGTTAAGGAACATTCTGTAGCTTGAGGGCTGTGGAGGTGTTTGGGTGAGGGAGCCTCGGGCTGGATTTTTTTTTTTTATGAACTCTTCCAGGATAATTCTCTTAGACAAGTATCTGCACATGTGGGATGGGTGTACACTGATCCCTGTAGTCACTTCCAGGCCTATGTTTGAAATAATTGTAATATTACAGTTTGAGAGCAGCCATGAAACACCAACATTTGCAGATAAAATGTACTTATGGGCTTTAAAACCAAGCCTAAACCATCCTCAGCTTTGGCTGCTCCCTGGATATTACCTTAACTTTGATCCAGGCCAGTGCCACTCACTGAAGTCCTGGATATTAAACAAATGACACAAAACAGAAAAATCCTCATCAGCTGGTGGTCTCAATCCTAGTCTTTCTGGACAAATGATTTTTTATGATTTAAGGAAGAGCTGAAATTCTAAGGATTTGTCTGATACTCACACACTTTTCTTTCCCTGCCCCTTCTGACAGGACGGCCGTGCAGCCTCAGCAGTTCTGGTCAGCGCCATGTTCTGTTTCTGTCACCTCTTCTCTAGTCCTGGCCCTGCCATGCAGCTGCTGAACACAAAGAGACCTGGAATTGTACTGTGGCCATCTCACAGGAGGTACAGAATCCTGACTAAACCCTATGATGTGTATTCTTCATGGTAAAAACTGCCTGAGTCCCTGTCGTGTGTTTTGGCACTGTGTGCCCAGCCCCAGGCTGAGACAGACATTCAGACTCCACTTTGCTCCTCAGAAATAAGTAGTGAAGTGGTGAACGCATGCTGAATTGGTTGTCCAGAGTGGCTGTGGGATTGCTGTCCTTGGAGATTCCTGGTTGGGTATTACCCCAGCACATAGTCCAGTTCTGAGATAGAGTTGGGAAGCTGGTCCTGCCCTGAGCAAAGAGCTGGAGAGGTGAACTTCAGCTGTCTCTTCCAACCTGAATTATCCTATTATTTCAGTTGAAGATGTCCCTGCCTGTTGCAGGGGGTTGGACCAGATGACTGTTAAAGGTCCATTCTAACCCAAACCTTCCTGTGATGAACCTGTGGTTAACAGGGCCTGGGTGAATCCCTCTCCTGTGTCAGCCGCATCCTTACAGAAACAGAGGTGTAGGTTTTGTGCCAGCTGCAAGGATGCTGGAGTACATGGAGTACAATGGCACTTTCACTGGATTGCAAGGTAGACTTCGAGTATGAAATGGAAATTGGTCACCTGGGATGGCGATTTCAGCACTGGCTTTCTCTGCCTGCAGGTACATAGGATATATTTGTGATCTAATAGCAGACAAGCCCATCGTTCCTCACTGCAAACCACTCACTATCAAGTCAGTCACCCTCAGCCCTGTCCCCTGTTTCAACAAGCAACGCAACGGCTGCCGGCCCTTCTGTGACATCCTCAGCGGAGAGACCAGGATCCTCACCACTGCCCAGGAGTATGAGAGGATGAAGTGAGTTCTGTGACCTCCTCCCATCCTTAGGAGCTTCATTTTGCTGGAATATGTCTAATAACTTTGTCAGGCTGCCTGATAAATGAAGATATTAATCAAAATTAATTGAAAGTTAGTGCTTAGTGTTGAAATAAAAAGCCAGAGTGAGTCTGAGGTTGTCATGTGGTGGGATTGTTCAGTGCTGTGTTGGTTTACCCCCTGAAATAATTTTGTTTTAACTCACCCTAACACCAAACAGAGCACTGAATGCTCCTTCTCCCTGCTTGCCCTGAAGGAGATGACAGTTTTATGTTGAGCCTGATGATGGGTGGTAGGAGGGACCTTAACTGTGGATTTCCTTCTCTTCCCCTCAAAGAGAATACCGTGTGCAAGAAGGGAAAGTCCTAATTCCCCTGGGAGCCACTGTCCATGGAGATGTCGTTGTTTCTGTCTACCACATGAGATCCACCATTGGGGGACGTCTTCAAGCCAAAGTAGGAGCTTGTTTAACTTCTCTTGTGTGGTAGAGGCAATGTGAGGAACCAAGAGGTGGCTAAACATGGGACCTTGATAATTTGCCTGATTATATGTTGGAAACCTTAATATTCAAGTGGCAGAGTGACCAGTGAATGTTTTTGTCTTCCCCATTTGTTACTGGTGCTGGTTGCTGTAGAGATAATATTTTCCTGAAGCCTCTGCTGCAAGTGAAAGGCTCTTATGTTTTCCTGGGGTACAAACCTGTTGCTCTCAAACCTATTTAAATTTAATTATTTATATTAATAACTAATAAAATTTACTTTATTTATTTCTTTTGTTTATAAATAAATAAAATAACAAATAAATAATTTCATTAAATGAAACTGTGGAAACAGCTTCATTTAATTGCAAAACTAATGAGTGGATCCCAGAAATAAAGGGAAGCAGGGACCTGAAGGCTATGAAGGCTTTCTGCTATGTGGAGGCTGCAGCAGCAGGGTTTAAGGCAGATGGAAATATTTGGAATATTTGGGAATATTGAGAAGGAAAAGCTCTGCTGCCTGTAGAACAAGCAGAATGAATTATCTTATGCAGCAGTTAAGAATAGTCTATATAGTAGCTGGTAGTAGGGTAGACTTAACTAACTGCATATAAACAGCTATTTTAATTTCAGGAATTTAAGCACTTGTTCAATCCGGTGCTCTGCAGGTTGGTTTTTTGTTTGTTTTTTTTTTCAGATGACCAACACACAAATATTCCAAATTCAATTTCATACTGGATTCATAGCCCTGGGAACAACCACTCTAAAATTCACCAAGTGAGTATCTGAAGTTGAACATTAATCATACCTGACACATAAAAGCCTTATGAAGGCTGAGGGAGAACAGTCACAGATGAAATACGAGAAGTCTCTGTGCCTGCATATATTGAGAGACTTTATATAGCTTGCCAGAAATGTTCTTCCCTTTAAAACTCTACCACTCTTGTCCCCTTTAGGCCTGAATTGGATGCCTGTGACTCTCCAGACAAATATCCTCAGCTCTTTCATGTTATACTGGACATAGAAATACAGTCCACAGATAGACAAACTGAACTAACTCCCCCATGGGAGAACTTCACCACAAAAGACATCAATCCATCCATCCTCTTCTCCTCTCACCAGGAGCACCAGGACACTCTTGCTTTGGCAGGTAAGGGCAGCAGAGATTTATCCATTTACATGCTTACCTACAGGCTGAGCTTGGTTTAGCTTGATTGTATGTCTCTGGTGCTCTGTGCTGCAGGCAGAGGTCCCACGGATTCACCCCAGGATAACATCAGGAATGTTGGGCAGAGTGCATTCTTCTCCTCTCTCAGCTGGCAAGGTACACAGGCTTGGTCTTCAAAGTCAAATCTGCTTTGAACAAGATAAACAGCTTTTTTCCCCCCTCCTTGGAGCACAGAGCCAGGCTGAAGGATCCCATTGTAGCATGGCTTTCCCATTAGATCACAGTGTTGTAGCTGGGCACACCCTTATGTTGCAATTGAGTGGGAATTAATTTCCTGCAATGTCCTCTTCAAACATCGCTGGCCTGTGCTGCTGGCCTAGGATGATTATTGACATAGTTCTAGTGTGAAGCTTCACCTGAGGCCTCTGATGCTAAAACTTTAAATAAACCTTGATGATAAAATTTAGGTTAGTCTTTGCAAAGGAATCATGGAATCATTTAGGCTGGAAAAGACCTTTAAGGTCATCAAGTCCAACTGTTCTCCAGCGCTGCCAAGGCTGCCACCCATGTCCCCAAGTGCCACATTCACACGGCTTTTAAATCCCTCCAGGGATGGGGACTCAGCCACTGCCCTCAGCAGCCTGTGCCAGGGCTGGACACCCCTTTTGGGGTGATATTCTCAGTAGCTTTTGGGGTGATGTCCTGCTGTGATATTCTCAGTAGCTTTGTGTTCTGCTTGTAAGCTGACTTTTATGGGACCTTTGTGATGACACAACTAACAGATACCTAATTTTATTTTTAATCATCATTTAGATCAGAAATCTGACAAAAGTAGCTCTCACCCCACCTCAGAGGATCGAGCAGCGTTGGTGCATGAGGAAAGCGAACAGTCAGATGACGAACTCTTGTCCCTTTCCAGTCAGCACAGTAATGCCAGCGGTGACAAGCCCCACGGGACACCAAAACACAGCAAAAAGCAACAAGAACCTCCAGCACCACCCCCTCCTGAAGATGTGGACCTGCTGGGCCTGGATGGCAGCCCTATGAGCAAGAACTTTCCCTCACAGCCCACAGCTGCCCCCTCTAACTCAGACTTGCTGAGTGATTTGTTTGGAGGGCCGAGTGCCCCGAGTCAGAGCGGACAGCCTGCTGCTGAGGAGGTTTTCCATGTGGGGGGACCTGGATCTGTGCAGTCAACTCCTCGGCGTTCCGCGGCCTCAGCGTCCCCATCCCCGTCCCCAAGGGTGGGAGAAGGTAATGGTGGCTGTGCCGCGTGGGACCTGGGGCACGTGCTTTGAGAACCCACTGGGTGAGAGGCTCCGGCCTCTTGTTTTCCTCTTGGGTACCCCCATTTTGTGAAAATTAAGAGCTGTGGGGGATGCCAAGACACCAGCCTTGGTGGTGCACCTTCGCAGTCAAGAACATGACCCAGTTTGTTCCCTAAAGTCTCTACTGGAGCACACCCAAATGTTTGGTGGCTCCTTACATCAACAGCCACTGGAGATCCTCAGTTTTGCTCTTCCTATGTGTCCAATAATGCATAGGAGGAGCTTGTTAGTTTAAAAAAAAAAATCCTCTCAGGTTTTGGGTAGACCCATAGCACTTTGAATTTAATTTCTCTTTTAACTTAGTGGGTATGGAGCTGTGATATTGATCCTGGACTAGGAAACACAGAACTTTTGTTTCTTCCAAGATAGACCAGGACCAGGCAGGCAGAAGGAATGGCTGGATAGATATTAGAAAGAGGGATCTTTTGGAGGGTTAAGTGAACAGAGGAAGGGAAAAGAGAGCAGAGAAGAATACAAGTTTCAGCGGAAGAAACTGGGTTGCTTTTACCTGGAGAAGGTTCATCTTGCTGTGGCTGTTGTAGGCTCAATCTGGGGCATTTGCCCAGGGGTGGGAAGGTCATGCAGACACATCTCACAAGGCAGAGGTGCAGTAACAGATCAGGAAAATATTTATGGATATTGTTGTTGTGCTTTGTAGAGCCAGGATCACACAGCGAAATTGTTCCAAGCCAAGAAAGCAAGAATAAGAGCATGAGATGAGAGTAGTAATTGATTGAGAAACTTAAGTAATAAGTAGCATCATTAACACAGTGCACAGCTTGTATGGATTGTATCTCTCCATGTCCCAGTGTCTTTCCCCTGAAGCCAATTCATTGTACAAGTTAATAATTTAGTTTTCTCAAATGTGTTTTTACAGCCACTGCCTTTGATCCATTTGGAAGTAGCCCCAAGCAAGCTGGTCCCGACCTCCTAGGTTCCTTCCTTGGTTCATCTGCTGTCCCTGGGGATCCTTTCCTTCAAGCCACAAGAAGCCCTTCACCAACTGTGCACAGTGATCCCTTTCACATGGGTAAGAAAGGGAGGTTATTCTATATTTAAATAAATGTGAAATGCTACTTTTAAATAGCCGTGGAGCCATTAAGTACAAACTGATGCTCAGCATAAAATGGCTCAAAACCACAGAAACCCCACTAAACAGGAAAGAGATTTCAGACTTAAAGCATATTCATCATTTTAAGTGTGGTAGGATGAGCCTAGTTTTGCTCAAGTCTTAGACTAAATTAATAAGCTATTTATACAAATGAAAAAAAAAGAGACCATGAAGAATGTCTGCTCTCATATTCCTGTGGCTATAAGGTCTCACTTGAACCAAACTATCATTAATTGACTAAATACAGCATGGTCTGCTAGAGAAAACACACATCCTTTGGTGATTTTAGTTATAGGCATCTACTTTCTTTAGATTCTATAGTAACCCTGACCAAATTCACAGATGAATTTGACTCTTATGTGAAGAGAAGGAATTTTTTTCCTTTACTGGACTTTCTTCTCTTCGTTTGAAACATTCCTTAGTTGTAACCTTCTCCCCCATGCCAAAATTTAATGTTGTAACCTTCTCTGAAACACATTCAGAAATGGATTTGTTTGTGTCTGACCATCTAACACATGTCCTTTGGGTGAAACCATCTCCCTGGAAAGCTGGAATGTCCAAGGAGGCAAGTAGTGTGCTGCTGGCACTGCTCACATCCTTGTTTTTCCAGACTTGGGTACTCGATATTCACTCTGTGATTAAGACATGGGGTCACACTTGGAGCTGGCTGCACTAATGAAGGGAATTTCAATGGCATCTCAGCATGGTGAAGTATTAAATGACAGTGCTGATATCTGTGGATAATGAAATGCTGCCAGGGTGAATGCCTTAGACATCCAGGCTTTATGTGAGACAGGGTTAAAGGACGGGCTGTGTGTGTCCTTTTTGGTTTACATCTGTGTGGGCTGCTTTACTTTGTTTGTTTTCTCTTGCCCTTTTCATGTAGAATATTTCCTTGGGTTGAGATGTATTCAGCAACACAACCCCCCATGTGTTAGTTTGGTAGGAAAGATTTTATAAATAAGTATATAAAGGCTCTGACCAAAGTTATCATAATATGAGCACTGTAAATCTGTGTCCTTCTCCACTTACTTCTGAATAGCACGAGATCAGAAAAAAAACATTAAAATTGTAATGCCCATCATGGGGGAGAAGTTCACAAGGGTGGACACAATACTGTGTCTCCTGCTCTTTGTCCCCTGCTCTTGGACTCATAGAATCCTAGAAGGGTTAAGGTAGGAAGGGACCTGAAACATCCTCCATTTCCAGTCCCCTGCCCTGTGCAGGACATCTTCCACTAGAGGTTCATAGACCTTGCTCATAGAGTTCAAGTATCTTTTAGCAGACACTGGATTATGTTGGTTTTCCTGTACTACTTTGAGATATTTATATTAATCATTCTCCTCAGCTTCTAGCACTCCAACAGTTTCCATACAACCAGATGTTTCCAGTGGTTGGGACTGGCCCAACAAAGCAGGTATGTATCACAAAAATTCAGGGTGTTTAGCAAAACCAAACCTTAAGGAGCCCTGAGAGAGGTAGGACAGAGAACAGGCTCCCTCTTTCTGCTGCTTAAAGCCTTGAGGAACACACCAAAACCTCAATGAATATGTCAGTTATGTCAGCTGAACTGCAGCAGGTTTGCTGTACCTGTTGCCCTGGTCTCCCAGCCATCCAGGTGAGGATCTGGCTAAAGACTTCTAAACTCCTTCTGTTCAAAAAAATCTGGGTTTGTTTCCTCAAAGCCAGATAGGTGCTTGGTGAGGGTGTACATAGGTGTGTTTCATTCCAGTGCAGAGCCACCAGAAGGACCTGGGAAGTGCTGTGCATTCCTGGGATGCCACTAAATAGTTGCACGATTCTTTCTAATCTTGGGATTTGGTATGTCCTACCAAGGTTGCTTCCTGAAGGCTTTTAGTTCTTAAAATATATCCTTTTGTCATAATTACTCTGTCACTGCAGACAGTCTAGGGAACATTCCTGTGCTGAGCCTAATTGTGAGTGGGTGTGCAACTAGTCTGGGCCAACGCTGAGCTGAGGCTGCTTAGGAACCTGCCTCAGTTTTAATAGTCTACTAACATCATGTGACTGAGCACTGGGTAAGAGCTGCACTCATGTCAAACAGGGGTAAAAAATGAGTTATTTTTTGTTTTATACATATATATGTCTTTTCCCTTTAAGGTGGCCTAGGAATGGGAAGTAAGTCTGCTGCCACCAGTCCTACAGGATCCCTCCACAGCACTCCTACTCATCAGCCTAAACCCCAAACACTGGATCCGTTTGCTGACCTGGGGACTCTTGGAGCAAGTTTAGCAGGTTTGCATCTCTTACTGAGTAAATAAAAGAATAAATTACCAGCATTCTTTTAGAGAAATAGGCTGAACAGCCTGGTATGTGAGGGTCCTCTCAACCTACCTGCACACCAGTGCTGCTGTCAAGCTTTGCCTTCTGCCTGATTCTCTGGAAGCTCTCACAGATCTGCGGTTTTCTTGATCCTCTGTCAAAAAATCTGCTGGCAATGTGCTGGGACCTCAGCTGGGACCTCCATGAATTGCAAAGCATAACTTCTAATAAGTCTAAAACACACTGGCTTAGGATGCTCTGTGTTCAACTCTGACTGGAGAACTGCTACTAACAGGCATAGGAGGAGAATTTGGCTGTTCAAAGCTACTGGGGTTCTAGAGGAATTGTTTCTTTCTAGACTTGACTCATTTTTGTGTTTTGTGAAGAAACCTGTGGAACCTCACTAATCTGCCTCTAATTTGCAGTATTTTTTAAAGGTGGAGTATTTGCACCTGGCTAAAAAGCACTGTTTGCTTGGTTGCTCAGACAAGCCTTTCTCCCTTGTTTTATCACATAAAACAATCAGCAAACCCTCAACTCCAGAGTTAAAAAGGCAGTTCTGAGAAATTATTGAAGTTTTCTTTAAGCCCCAGCATGTCAGCTTCTCTGACTCTGGTAAATAGATTTTTCCTTTGTCACTGCCCTCAGCTCTTTGGAGCCGTTGTGGTTTTGTCTGATGTTTGTTTTCCCCTTTGCGTCAGTACCAGCATGGTTCTGGAATTAGGTTTCCCAGTTCCCTCTGCTGGATCTCAAGCTGCTCTGCAGGAGCAAAATAAAAAGTCTGCCAAGACCCATGTTGGAGCCATCGAGGTGCTTTTAAAGCATGGATTCTGTAGGAAAGTTGTGGGGTTTAAAAACAAATGGCTTGGCATCCCCAGGACATTTAACCACATTTTGTTGTTCATGACTAAGTCTAAAGCACTTAATGCAGTTTCCATGACACATTTCAGAGCTCAGAGTCGAGTGTGGATGTCAGTCTCAAATAATAAAACATTAACACTGGGTACCTCCCACCCCAAACAGAGCCACAGAAGCATCCCCTAAGTAATAAGGTGCTGAAACACACAACTCTGTGGGATGGCATTACATCAGCACAGCATGAGGAGATAGAATTTCAACACGTCAACTGGATGTTGGCACTGGCACAGGTTGCCCAGAGAAGCTGTGGCTGCCCCATTCCTGGTAGTGTTCAAGGCTTGGTTGGATGGGGCTCTGAGCAACGTGGTCTAGTGGAAGGTGTCCATGCCCACAGCAGGGGGGTTTGGAACCAGATGATCTTTAAGGTCCCTTCCAACCCAAACCATTCTATGATTCTGTGTTGCCACCATGCACACAGAGCTTGACTCCTTGTTAGCTACACACAGCTTTCCCTGTGTTTCTGCAGCCACCCACTCCTCCAATTCCTGTACAATCCTCAAAGGCAGGTGCTTTCCTTTAACCAGCTCACTGAGCAGTGACAGGGAATTTGAAGGGCTTTGCTTGATGTTGCAAAACCAAGTTCGTGGCAGAGCTGAAACCAGACACCTGGGGGATTTTGCTTAGATTCCCTTTCGGGAAGGCAAGTCAGTACCCTATTGGTAACAGCCACCATCCCTCCTTTCCCTGTTCCTGCAGGTGGCCCTTCCTTTGCCAGCAAGCCGACCACTCCGACAGGCATGGGCGGGGGGTTCCCGCCGTCACCACAGAAGCCGTCGCCGCAGCCCATGGGCGGGAGTGGTTGGCAGCAGGGAACTGGGTACACCTGGCAGCAGGCTCAGCCCAAAGCCCAGCCCAGCGTGCCCCACGCTTCCCCTCAGAACAAACCCAACTACAACGTGAGCTTCTCAGCCATGCCTGGAGCACAGGGCGACCGGGGGAAAGGACCTGCTAATGTTGGTAAGGGCCACGGAGTTCCACCCCACAGGTTAGCTCCTCATGTTGATATAATGCTCAAACACTTTTGCAGGTCACTTAAGCAAGTAAGTCATGTTGATCACTTGATGATATATCCTGTCCTAGATTCTAAAGTGTGCTGTTATTTAGGAAATCCTGTATTCCAAATGGCCTTCAGTAATAATCCTGGAAATGTTCAAGGCCAGGTTGGACGGGGTGTGGAGCAAACCAATCCACAGGAAGATATCCCTGCCCATGGCAGGGTTTGGACTAGATGAGCTTTAAGGTTCCTTCCAACACAAACCATTCTCTGATACTGTGATTCAATAATAATAATTCAAAAGTGAAATTAGCCTAAAGATCTTCTATGGGAATCCACATGCTCATTAGCACTGGGAGATTTTTAATGTGATTGAGGGAGGTAGCCTGGGTAGAAAATCTGAGTTAAATACACCCATATTGTGATAACAACTTCAAATCTTGTTTTTTAAGATTCAAAGCCAAAAGTGTCCGCAGATTTTGAAGATCTATTATCTGGTCAAGGCTTTAATGCTCACAAGGACAAGAAGGGCCCCAAAACAATAGCTGAGATGAGAAAAGAAGAAATGGCGAAGGAGATGGACCCTGAAAAACTAAAAGTAAGCAAAATTCTTGGTGATGGTTTTACAGTCAATGTGTCATTCATCCTGAATAGATTTAAAACTTCAAGGTTACATTTCTGTCCTCAACCAGACCACATCAACAGTGCCTCACTCAGTGTTACTGTCTGTGCTGCTGGTCTTCAACATCACTCCAGCCCTGATTAGCAAGTACAGCTTATTGAACTAATCCTCTGCCTCATTAATCTTGCCTGCTTTGGAATTCTCTCATCTCTCCTCAATAAATTGCCAAACTGCAGATCTATTGAGAAGGGAAGGAAATTCAGTCTGTCCTGCTCTATGTTTGAAATATGAAACCACAACTTCTGACTATTCCATCTAATGACTGAAGTGTTACCAAGTCAGTATTTTTAGCAGGGACATAAAAATTAATGATCAATTAGAGACAGACAAATGTCTTCCAAAGGTTTTCTAAAGCATGGAAAGAAATGTAAGCTTCTCCTTGGAGTCATTGCTATTCAAATGAAGAAACTTTGTCCTAGTGGAATATCTAACGTAAGGCATAAATTGAGACACATTCCTTTCTCCAGGTTCTGGAATGGATTGAAGGGAAGGAGAGGAATATAAGAGCCCTGCTGTCAACAATGCACACAGTATTGTGGGCAGGGGAGACCAGGTGGAAACCTGTGAGTATGGCAGACCTTGTGACACCAGAGCAGGTGAAGAAGGTGTATCGACGGGCAGTGCTTGTCGTTCATCCTGACAAGGTAAGGCTCTCCTACTTTCACTTGTTCAGACATTGCTGTTGTTATAAAGTGGGGGGTATATTGCTTAATTTATTGTGCAAACAGCTTAGGAAAAGGCAGCCCATTATTTTTGATGCTTTCTGAAAGCTGAGGACTCTCACCCCATCCCTGGAGGTGTCCAAGGCCAGGAACAAGATGAGCTTTAAAGCCCTCTCCAACCCAAACCAGTCTGTGATTCTGTAACCACTCCCAGCCCCAAGACTGCTCCAAGCAGCAGAGACTCAAATCTTCAGGTTTTGTCACCCTCACTTCAACTCTCAGCCATTCTGCTGGTGGACAACAGCCCACAATACCGTGCCTGCGAAAGGAGATTCAAATTGAACTCCTAAAATGGAACAATCAGGTTATCTGATCACCCAGTTTGTGGTCTTGCTGCTTACACTTGCTGATCAGAGTGCAATGACTCTACCTGGGACAACCTATGGTGAGGACTTTTAAGGAAAGTAAGACCCTGAGAGTTTCAGGACAGTGGGCGAGGCTTGGGAAGATGTAAGCTGCCCCAAGGCTTGCAGGAATACTGGTTTTATCAAGCAACTGTGTCAGGTGGCAACTCTTCACCTTCAGTGCCGGTAAAAGGCCTCCTGCAATGCCTGCGTTACATTTACTATGCCCTTGGGGCAGTGCTTTGTCACACCTGGGGGGTTGTGAGCTTTGAGGACCAGAAGAGCCAAGATATTCTGCAGGTGTAAAGAAGGTAAGCAGCCCTCCAGAGTAGCTCATTTTTGTCAAGGAGTAAGTGTAAATTTGTGGAAAGTGAACAGTAACTGCTCGGGAATCTCCCTGCTCACATGTCAGCTGTGTGTGGTTGGATTTGGTAGCTGTGATATCCGTCTCTCTGTTTTTATTCCAGGCTACTGGACAGCCATATGAACAATATGCAAAGATGATATTTATGGAGCTAAATGATGCCTGGTCAGAATTTGAAAACCAAGGACAAAAACCCTTGTATTAGGTACTTTCTCAGTCTCCACTACAGACCCGTGCTAGTGCTTATATAGTCTTTTGTCACAAATATCACAGAACAACCAAACTCCGGCTGGAAATTCAGAAGTTTCAGAAAACCAAGAGCCTAATACTTATCATGAAGAACAAGAGAAAGGTTTCCTAACACTTGTCTCAAGAATCCTGAGCTCAGAGGAAATCTGGCCACCTGGCTCACCCTACCAGAGCCTCGGGGTTACAGTTTCTTGTAACTTTCATATTTTTCTTTGGATTCCAGTGGGAAGAGAGAACACATACTGGGAAAAGGTGGAATTGTTCTGTCTCTGATACAGTGTAGCTGGTGAATTTCCTACTTTTTTTTTTTTTTTTGGTGATATGTGACATGGCAACACTTCAGTTGAGTTCAACAACTGATGGTGAAGCCCAAATTTCGATGTACTTTTTTTTTTCTTGGGTTTGGATCAAACTTCATCAAATTTAAGTGCTCAGATGTTGTTTAGACACACTTCTAACAGTCACCATTTGCTGCTTAATTGTTCATGTAGTGTAGTCTACCTGAATAGAGCCAAAGCTGAATCCTGGGTTAGGTCAGCGTGGCAGCTGCCCACTGCTTTATGCATTAATCCTGTACTTCACCTCACAGTCCAGCAGTAAAAGAAGAAATTCCTCAGCTAGTGTCTTTTAAAGCAAGCAAAAAGTCATTGATGTTAAACAGCACCTGGCTGGTTTGTTAAACAGCAGTTTTGGGGGGGAAGGGTGACCCCATGTTTGTAAAAGTGAGGAATGATCATGTACTGCATTTCCCACCAGCAGCTTGAAACCATCAAACAAAAAAAAATCAACAAATTAAAGCTCTGCTGCAAAGTTTTAGAAACTCCCTAGTCTATAGGTAACATTTCCCCTTCCTGAGGATTCAGAAGACTTTTCCCAGCCCACTTGTATCACCTTTATGCCTTTATCAGCTTCAGAGCACTTGGCCAAGGCTCTTGGCAGGCTGCAACCTGTTGCAACTTCACCTTTCAGATCGTGGTGACCAGGTCTGATTTTTGAGGTAAATATAGTGCAAATTGATTCTCTTAAAAGTTTATATTGGACCAAAGCAGTAACATCTCAAGGAAATATCTCTGATGCTAAAGCTGAAGCAGCTTTCCTGGTTAAAAAGCAAGTTCAAATTCAAACTTCACCCTAAATTCTGGCATTCTTTTGTAGAGTTACTAAAGGTAGCAGTTTATTTACCAACAAGTTGTATCTGTATTTGAGGGATATTCAGCAGATGGGCAGGAAATTGTATTTACTGCTTCAGGAACAGGTTGCCATCTGATGTGAGTCTTTAAAGTTGGTGGTTTTTCAAGACAATCCACTACTTGTTGCACTTACATTTTCAAGTGGCAAAGCTATTACTGCAAAGACAGTGTGTCAAAGTACATTGCTTTCTGTATAAAACTCATCCTTTTGTTGTATTGGTCCATTATTTACTACCATTAACTGAAAATGTGAAACCAACACATAGGTCTCCTTTTATATAAAAGACCTTAAGATAATAGTAACAAACTGGATGTTATTTATTAATGTTTTGATCCAGTATGTGCTTGTCTTATTTAAAGAGATAACTGGAATGTGAATCATGTTCCTGTGATTTGTTGGTTTACTGTTTCTCATTCACATTTGTAGATATTGTGACCTATGCCTATATAATAAAAAGGATCTCATTACTATAATGTACTTTTTTAATGATGAAAACAACATTAGCTTTGTATGGAGTTTGTCATGGCACATAACTCTGGATACTCATCCCTTCACAAAATACAAATCCATCATTAAACTTTATCTACCAAAAAAACCTCTCTGCCACTTAAGCTTTGATTACTTCCATCCCTAATGTTTTTATGGATGCATGAAAGTATTAGGACGTATGTATATCAAAATAGTTAACTAAAAAAAAAGTTCTTGTCATATCTGGTAGTGACAGAGGTTATCAATGTTCAGGTTTACTGTTTGACTCAATTATTGTAATTTTTGTAAATACGGTATATACTCAACGAAATTGTGACTGGTCTAAAACATTTGTACATACATTAAAGAGCTCAAATTAACATATTCAGGTATGTTTTGTGCTTGTGACCAGCCCAAAAGGTTAAAGTCCTACAACAGCTCCTGTGTGAGGGGTGGTGTGCCCTGGACAGGAGCAGTATTGCTGCTGTAAGTGGTCATTAATGCCTGTGGTTATCCACAGGTTAGCATTCCAAGTGCTTTTCCCAATTTAAGATGTTTTGGAAACAACTTGTCATTGCTGTACTTATGCTACTGTGCTCCAGAGACCCATAGTCAGGCAAGTCAACAACCCCAAAATTTTCACTTGAAGCATTCAGCTGCTTAAGCCTGCTTTAATTAGCCTTCTTGGTTCAAAACTATTTAAAATTAACAATGAAAAACGGGAAAAAATCTGTATCAGAGAGATATGAAATAAGAAGAAATAAGAGGGAGAGAGGGGAGGTATCTGAAGAAAAGGTCCCTGGGGAGGGGTATCCAAAGGGCTGTCCAAAATCTCCCTCAAAAAGACTGTTCTTGGGGCAAAAATGTTGTTCTAGGATCAAAACGGCTGTTCTCAGGCCGAAAAGATCAGTCTTAGGGCAAAGATCAGGTAGCTCTTGGGACAAAAAGGCTCTTATTGGGTCAAAAAGGCCATTCTTGGGGCCAAAAGGCAGCTCTTGGGTAAAAAATGTGGGGTCGAAAGTGGCATTTCAAAAATCTAAGGCTTGAAAAATACTTCTTTAAAAAAAACATACGTGCCCTTCTCAGTGTGGATTAGCAGAAGGGATGATGCAGACCCTGAGAAGGCAGCGTATGAGATAAACGGGCGCCCCGGCCCATTTTTTGGGGTGAAAACGGGGTTTCAGGAGTACCCTGCAAAACGGCAGCGACTGAAGGGCGGGGGCTCTTTAAAACGGCGCTTTTGTATTCAGACCGCGGCTGTGCACACACATATATGCATTTATCACGTACATATGTACATTTATTACACACCATACATAAAATAAACACGTATATTCGTGCCGGTATCCACTCTAACCCCCTCGCAGGGGCCGCTCCCTCAGCAAACTCCGCCCCTTGTCGCGAGGGCGGGAACTTCTTGTCCCGCCCCTCCGCCCTGTGAAGGCGGCGGTCACGTGACGGGGGCGTGGCCAGAAGGCGGAAGTCACCTCAGGAGGCCGGACATGGCGGGCGTCAAAGGTACCGAGAGCTTCTTCCCTCCCTCCCTCCTTCCCAAGGCTTCCCGCTCAGGGAGCGTCCACGCATCGCCTCAGCGCGGGAGCTGGCGGCCGGGAATGCGGGAAGGGATGCCCGGCCCCCGGGGAGGCGGTTCCCGGTCCCCTGTGAGGTGGTACCCGATCCCGCGTGAGGGATGCCCGTCCCCGCTGAGGTGGTACCCGGTCCCCGGGGGGAAGATGCCCGGTCCCCGGGGGGGATGCCCGGCCGCCGCCTCACCGCCCGCCCTGTGCCGTTGCAGCTCTCGTGGCCCTGTCCTTCAGCGGAGCCATCGGGCTGACGTTCCTCATGCTGGGCTGCGCCCTGGAGTACTACGGGTGAGCGGGCCGGCTGACTTCCCAAAGTTTCTCCTGCTTCAAATCTGTTAATTGAGATGTTACTCTCGTTTAACTGAGCTGTTTGGCTCTTCCAGCAGTCCGCCACTTCCTGGCTCTTGACACGTGGCGGTTTGTTGTGATTAAAGGCCACTTCTTTAGCCGATATTTGCACTTCCATTAAAAAAAATAAATACTGCAGACAGCTCTGTGCTGTCTCTGGGAACGCGGTGCCAGGTTGCTAAACAGCGATTTTTAACCTCGCACAGTCCTTTCCCTTAATTTTCTGTTTTTCTAAACCATCCTCCCACAAGGCTCCAGTTGGGATGTCCCCGCCCATGGAGGTTGGAACTAGATGAGCTTTTGAGTCTTTTCTAACCCAAACTGTTCTAGAATTCTGTGATTCTGTGTCTGTAACACTTGAAAACGCAGAGGAAGCTCCTGAGAGCCCTGACACAGAGATGGGAGTGCCGGGGTGTGCCTTCAGCCAGCTGGGTTATCCCTCTAATTTGGGAAAGCTGCTCCTATCCTGCTCACGTTCCTCTTCCCTATGTGGTTAGGCTTGAATCAGCAAAGTGATGCAAATGTCAAACAAATTAACACTTGGTCGTGTGAGAGGGGTGTTTTCTGCTCTGTGAGTGCTTGTGCCAGGGAATGTGAGGTGGGATTGCCACTTTTTGGGTGAAATCTTGTGGGTGATCCCCTTTTCAAACTATAAAGTTGGATTAGAGCTATTGCAATAATTTTTCTGACTGAAGCATCCATTTAACTGATTATACATTTCCTTTTTCCCCCTTCCCAGTGTGTACTGGCCTCTGTTTGTGTTGATATTTTACTTCATCTGCCCCATTCCCCACTTCATTGCCAGAAGAGTGAGTGATGACAGTGATGCTGCCAGCAGTGCCTGCAGAGAACTGGCCTATTTCTTCACCACAGGAATTGTTGTCTCAGCTTTTGGATTTCCAATAATCCTTGCACGGGTTGAAGCAGTAAGTTCTTGCTAATTTTTATTTTTAGACACCAGTTGCTGAGAATAATCTTTAAATGCACTGTTGCTGCCTGTAAATCCTGTCTTTAATTTTATTATTTGATGTGTCCAGATGAAAACAATCTGCTGAAGTTGTGTCAGTGCTGCTTTTTGACCTGAATGAAGGACTTGCATGACTGAAAATTTTTTAGCTGTTTTTCTTTGCCCTGGATTCGTTTTGGTCTAATACAAGATAACATCTCCTCTTCCATCTCATGCCTCTGTATCTCATGACCCTTTGCACCAGCTTCCTTATTTTTATCTTGCAATGTCTGCTTTCTCCATTTAGGATGCTGAAAACTTGGTGACTGGGGTCCATTGTCAGTTAAAAGATAAAAGGCCAAACTTCCAGAACTGCCCTTCCTAGTTTTCAAAGCATTTCCCAAGCTCTTGCTTTGTCCCCTCAGAGTCTGAGGAAACTCTACTTAACTCCTTTTCTCTTTGCTTTCTGAGCTGCTCTTCAGGGGTGAGATTTTTGTCACATTTATTTGCCAGGCAGAGAATTCCTTTTTCCCATCTCCCAAACTACCCAGTGACTTTTTTGTTTTGTTGTTTTTCCCCTTCAGTCTTTGAGTTTTTCTTGAAACTTGTATGCTGAGTTTGAGTTTATTTGTAATGTCCAATTTCCCTGACACTTGAAATCGTGGATCTGGCAGTAGGAGCTGCCAGAAAGAAGCAGAATGACCACGAGAGGGAACTCTAATTCACAACTGTACCTTTTAGTGCTAAATGTTGCTTATTTGAGTAAAATCAGTTGGACAAATTGTTAAAAGAGAGGCTATTTACTTTTAAGACCATTTTTTTAATGCTCATTAGTTATTTGAAAGGAGATCTCTTATTTTATTGCATGGCAATTAAAGGAGAGCACTAATTTCATAACATTTCTCTCTGATTTAGGTATGTTTTAATGATCTCTATGGCAAGTGGTTTTTTTATTATTATTTTAAAAATTATTTTAGTTATTTTACTTTATTATATTTGTATTTTTGTATTATTTATATTATGTATAGATTATTTATATATTTATATTATTTTCATTATTATTTTATTATTTTTATTTTGTTCTGCATCATAGCATTAGCCTGTTGAAGTGTTGTATTAGCAGTATGAGTGGCTGCTAATTGAATAATTAGCCACATAAACTGAATTATTTATTGTTGTCTTTTTCTGTATGCTTTTAGCACCTTCCTGTAGTGTTTTTAGTTTCTCTAATGCATAGAAATATCTGCCCTGGACTTTGATTTGCTTTGATTGTTCCATTTCCTTGCATTTCAGATCAAATGGGGAGCCTGTGGCCTGGTGCTGGCTGGCAATGCAGTCATTTTCCTTACTATTTTAGGCTTTTTCCTTGTGTTTGGGAGAGGAGATGACTTTAGCTGGGAGCAGTGGTAGGACTTCACTCTGGTGCTGGTAACATTTGCTATTTTACAGCCTTTCTTACCATACTCTGTGTATATGTATAGATATTATAACATGTGGTGCATAAACATGTAGCTTTATCTGTCCATAATGTGCTTTTTTATGATGCACTTCAGCCAAAGGGACAGTGGTGACAGTTGGCTTAAAGTATTCAGTCAAATCTGGAATTACTATCACAAATTTGTCCTCTAAGTTTACAAAACAAGGAGTTTTACCTGTTTTTTCACTATCAATGCACTAACTTTTGGGTTAATTGGTATTAACTGATATCACATTGATACATGTGACATTGGTCAACATTCCTGTTGGGTTTTGAACCATGTAATCAAAGTAGAACAGTATAAAGATTATCCTAATTGATACTGTTTAACTTGATCAATCTTTCTGCCTTGATTAGGGATGAGTTAATATTTAATTTCATCTGATGGATTGTAATTTTGTTTTTTTTCATGATAACATTAAATGAAACATAAGTTATGCCAACTCTCTTACTACCTAATGAAAGCAAAAGGAAATAACCCTGGTTAAAAATCCTTCTTTCCATTTATGATGTTTATTTAAAAGATATTTTTCTCCCCACCAAGATACTCTGTGTCCCTATTCAGCTTAACAAATGGGGATGTATTTGGGGAATAATATATTTTAGTGCTCAGAGCTGACATTACTTCTCTTATGAAGGTTCACAAAAGGAGAAACTGCTCTCAGGACACTTAAAATTACAATCTTGTGTTCAGTTCTTTATTTTTATGTGTGAAATGCCTGAATTGCAAAGAATTGAGTGTTCTGAGTAGGACTTCTTCTCATTGCTTTTAAAACAGACTTATTCAGTTACTATTTTTTTGTCTGTAAAAAAAATGAATGTTACATAAAACACTATATTTTCAAATAGCTTTATGCTGATAAAGAGTCACATCATCACACTTAGAAAAGTAAGTTTTATTACTGCAGTTTTGTGAGAATAGATTTTGATACAACCCAGAGCAAAGGTTCAAAATGGATGGATTTTCTGTGAACACTCAGATACTGGGGACAGAAATCATTCTGTGGTCCAAGTACTGGAATATGGCTCAAGTGGGAATGGAAAATCAGGTTTCAGGAAGGTTAATTCCATGTTTTAAATTGAAATATCAGCTGTGTGTGAGGGGAGCAGTTCAGTGCTGGGGAATGCTGTGTTTTATACTGAAGGGTGTCCAGGCTGTTGTTCTGGTAAAAGAAGAATTAACATGAGAGGACAGTTTCTCCTGGATGTTAGTGGTACACTGGAGATATAGCAGGATATACTTGTCCAGATGTATGTTAGTGTCTTCTTCCTGGCTCTGGATGAAATCTGCTGGACCCTACTCCCATGGGAATTATCTGGCCTAATTAAAAGCCAAGTTCTTTGGAGTAAACATCATTTCCATGTCTAAGCCCTGCTTTGATTTTTGAAGAACTTACTTTTTTTTCCTATAAAATGGCATTTTTTACTCAAATTAATAAAGTGAAATGGCAACAATAATACCCAATTTAAGTGCCTGATCCTCTAAATGCCCAATGCCATTGCTAACAATTCTATTTAACTCCTGGTGGATTAGAGCTGAACTTTGGAGTGGTTTTACTCCTTAGCATTTACCTACCAAAGGCTGCAAACCTACTCAATTACTAAGTTTTGCTTTCACAGTGGGGGGGAAAACCAGCTGAGATGATTTTTTCTTTCAATTAGAGAATGATTATTTGTGGAATGTGTTGTAGATGTCTTATATATCAGTGTGCTGGTGGCACAGGGGGACACAGGAAGGAAACAGGGACAATCTGAACTGAACAGGAGGAGCAGAAAGTGCAGCTCTGAAGAGAAATTGCTTTTTGCCAAATTATCCTGCTGTACTGTATTCCCTTGGTCTGGCTGGGGTTGGTGGGGACCTCATGAAACAGCAGGTGAAGGCTGAATGGAGAAGGCCATTGCTTTTTATTTTTATTCTTTTTGAAACAGTTACATGCACTAATCCTTAATGTGAACTTCATGCAGTTTTCACATGGACTTGTTACATTTAACTCTTAAAATTGTTTTTACCAGTGTTTAAATCATGGAAATCTTCCTTGACCTCTGTAAAAGTAAATTTGCTTGAATCAAGTAGGGTAAAAAAAAAAATATTTCATTGCTCTTTTTTTTAACCAGAACTTCACTCACTCACCCAACCTTGGTGCTCTGCTGGTCTGTACTGGGCATACTGTCACCATCCTCCAGTAGCAATTTACTGTGGTTTCTCTGAAATTGTTTTCCTATTTGGAAGTGAATACTATGTATCCAAAGTGCCTTAATTTCCATACTGTGCCGATTTTTTTGTGAATGCATATACATGGCTATATCACTGTGTTTCATAATGAGCTGAAAATCTGTGGCTGCATTTTATAAAGCTTCCTTGTCCTCTAATCCTGATTCCTGTAGCTGGGAATGCAGTGCAGCTTTTGGAACTTTTGTAAACACTGTTTTTATCTTCTGTGATTGCCACGTTCTTGAGATCATGAAGTATTAAAACATGGACATGAAAATACATTCTACTTTTCTTTTTGAGTTGTCTAATAAAACTGACTTTTCGAGTTGTCTAATAAACATATCTGATGCTTAAGTGTTTGTCTGTCTTAAATTTCAAGAGGCGAGAAGAAAGATAAAATGTATCCAGTGGTGCTTTCCTGATGGTATAAGTGACAAATTTCAGAAGCCATGAAGGTGGAATTACTGTAGGATGTGTTGTAGAGGCTCTATTTAAATATGCAGGTAAATTATCATCACTTATCTCTTAGTACATGGTAAATCTGTGGGTTTTTTAAAAGCCTTCCATAAAAAAGATGGGATGTAAGGTAGTACTTGACCTCTTCCACTTTCCAGTCTGGACCCTGCCAGCACTGGTATGCAGGGATGCAGAGGGCATCAAAGCTCTCTTTCATTTCCAGGTCAGTTCTCCTGCAATTAAGGTGGTGAATGTATTAAATTGGGTGATTTTGATCCCACCAGAGCTTGTGAAGGTGGAGCCTGCTCAGTCTTTCATCAGTTTCTGAGGTCCCCACCATCAGGAGAAGGCTGAGTGTCTGTTCTCAATAGCTGGAGCTTTCTGTTCCCAGCAGTACCTCGAGCAACCAGGCTTTGGAGAAGGTGAGTGTATTGTTTTTTGCATCAGTGAGCTGCTGGATTGGTCCTGGTTTGGAAAAGGAACGTTTGGGAATACTGTTCTGAACTGCCCAGCTCACGTTTGGCACAGAGAGTCACTTCAGGCTCTAGGCTTGGTTCCTGAGCTCCCTTATTTAACCTGCTGCTGGATTTGTGAGTATTACCTTTGTGGTGTAACTTTTATTTCCTATCCCTCCCACCCTTGTTGTAGCTGCTTGTTTTTGTACTTAACAGAGATGTTTATTGAAAACATATGTTTAGCTGAAGGGAAAAAAACTGTATAAGGGGGTGCTGGTCAGGCTGGCACTGGTTTTGAAGGCTCTTCGTTCCTCTAAGAAAGCTGGTAACCTTCCTAACTAGTTGTTATGACCTCAGGTAACTTCCTAAACCCTTTAAACAGACTTCAATCCCATAAAATGAATGTAAACTCATTAATACCCAGGAGTTACCCAAACAAACTGTCCTGGTAAACCACATATCAAATTGTATTGTTAAACTGACAACGATGTAAAGCTCTAAAATGATCTCTAACCCTGATCTCAATCCTTAACACAGCAGGACTTCTGAGATCCTACATCTTTCACTCTGCAGGGATTGTTTCTAGTCTCTGATAACGGATGAACAGACTATTTCATTAAGCCAGATGCTCACCAGGTACTAATGAGTCATTGATTTGTTTAAGTGGCCCCTGCAATACATGACCAGTGTGTACTGGAGGGCTTTACAGGGAAGTGTCTCCTAATGAAATAGGTAAGGAAGCTCTGGCTGGTGAATTGTGATTAAATTTTAAAGATCAGCTGGGACACTCTTAGAGAAACATTTTCTCCAATGCCTTGTCCTTGTATTTATCTTGTTTTATTGTTTTGCTTTTGTCCTTTATGCTGAGGTTTGTTTGAGCTGTCTCTGGGTTATATTAAAAAATGGGTCACAGTTGTTTATTCCCCATGACCAGTATTTCAGCAGGAGGTTTTCTGCTTTTGGGGGGGAAATTTTACTTCCTGTAGACTAGTTCTAGATTGTAACAAATAGTCTGGATACTCCTCTTTCTAATGGACTGGTTGGTTGGTCCCTGCTTCCTCTCCCAGGAGGATGATCATTCCTTGTCTCCGTGTGCAGGAGACTCTTCCCACTGGCCCTAAACACCTGGAAGTGTAGATACTGCTGGGGAGAGGAGAGGAATTCTAAAAACATACCTGTTTTCTCCCAGAAAATTCTTGGGGGATAGGAAGAAGATTGTCTTCGAACTGAGACTCAACCCATGGCTTTGTTTAATAGAGAAATTTATGTGTATTGAACATAATTGTGCAAAATTACACATAGAACAGCCTTGCTTTTGGATGGTTGGATATAGGGAAGACCTTACTATGGAATACTTAGAACAGGGCTGTCTGTAGAAATGGGGAATTTCAAATATGTAATTCCAGCAGTGCTCCCAGCTGTTGTGCTCTGAAACCCTGAGATCTTCTCAGTTTTTTGCTTGCTGACAGCTAAACTGGCATTCACTGCCTGTATTATATTGTATTTTCAATTACATGTTTTCCTGGAGAATGCTGATAAAATTAACTACTCACTTTTGTGGAGTTAAAAAGACAAACCACGTGCACAAAACCCCAGAAATCATATTCATGCTCAAGTTTTATAGAGTTAATCTGAAATCTTTAAATGGAGTGCTGAGACAAAAGCAGGGGTGTTAGCATCTGGTAGATTCAAGAGTTCAGCTGAGGCTCTCAATGCCAGTGAATTTTGATTTTTATCACCTGCTTTGAGCTTCATTTTCCACTATACTGACTGGTGCTTTCATTTTCTTGGTCAATATGAATAACTGACAGCTGCTGCTTGGATGTTTTTGTTTGCTTGAGGATTTGGGAACAAGTTAAACTGTATTTATTGTGCCTTACAAAGCATATGCTTGGAACAGGAGGATTGATGGTGACATTTGTATGTCTTGCTTACCCTTTGTTGGGACTGTTTGATCTGGGCTTGGGATTTTGTTCCTCATTTTGTTGTGCCCAAGCCTGGGTCATATTGGGTATCCCAATATAACAGGAGCTTTTGTTACTGGTTTTCCATCTTTAAAAGGAAAAAAAAAAGCCTTTCTACCACACAGAAACAAAAGCTGCAATAGTTGTTGCGATGGCTGCTGATGGAGTTTGGAAGTTGATGGGAATTTGGGATCACTGGGGTGGGGAAGGAGAGATGAAAGGCCTAATCCAGTTGTGTGCTGAACCCTTTAATGTGTGAGGACAATCTGAGTGTGCTCATGAGTCACTGTGGGACACACTGGCCCTCTTGTCTGGGGGTCTGTGTCTCCTGGCTGTGCCTCACAGGATGTTGGATACACAAATCCCTGTCTTAAACACAGGACACTTCACCCAGGAGAGGATTTAACAGCTTGTCCTTGTTTCCAGTAACACAACTCAGTGTCACCCCGTGTGGCCAGTTTTTTTATCTCTAAATAGTGATTGCAAGGAGACGTTAAGATGTTTCAAACAACTGCATAATGATAAAACCATTTCCCATGGAATAAGTCCCAAAAGTGAACTCTGCTCTTAGTTTCATTTTAAAATATTAAGAAATGCAGCATATTTTTCATGCATACAGAAAGTAAATTTTACCTTTTGAGTCAGGTAATAGAAACTGTAGCCAGTCCAGAACATGCTCTCTTTTCTCCCCATTCCTTCAAAGAAGATTGTATTTCTAACAAATATTTTACTGTTTAATTAAAATCTACAGCAGAAAATATCTTAGTTTTCAAGGATTTTGTAATAGCTGGACAGATAATCATTAGAAATAATTTCAAAATGCACAGCCTTTGGGAGTCTCAGAAGTGATGAATGTGCAAAGTTAATTAGGATTCAGCAAATATCCTCAGGGTTGGGATTATTCAACTCTCTTTGGTCACCTAAAGATCAACACAGGTATCTTTGTCCCTCTCTTCTTTTACAGCGTTGTGCCCCATTATTGCTCTGTTCTCTTCATCTCCTTTTAGTAGTTTTAGCCCTGCAATGGGATCACAGAAGGTCCCAGCTCCAAGTGTTGAACTGCAGCTCTGCCCTGACTCCAGCCCTCACCTGAACTCTTGGGGTTGCCCTTGGAACCCTCAGATCCCTGAACATACCCTGGCTACAGTAGGGCCTAAGGGTCCCCTCCCTGCTCCTCCTTTAGCTAGTTCCACCAAAAACCAACCCAAAGCAACTGGTTGTCACTTCCAAGGTCCTCTGGAATAGGAGAGTTAATTTTAAGCTCTCCCAGTCAGTAATTCCACCATCCCAGCTTCCCTGCCCTGATGGGACTGAGCTGTTGTTACCTCTGGGTGTCAGGAGAAGCTGAGCCAAAGGCCAGCCCTGCATTCAGAACTCACAGTGATTTCTGGATGGTATTAATGAGACAGAAGGAGGGGCAGGCAAGTGGCAATTTAGAAAGAACTATGTCATAAAATCCTCATTAGTTCTGGATGGGAATTGATGACTCTGACTTCCAGTTTCTAATTACTTAAAACTGGTTTTTAACAAAAAGAGCCTCAAAATATTCAGTGTTCTTCTGTAAGGACTGACTTCCTCAGCTGCATCAAGAAACCCCTCTGAGATGAGTTTCCTTAACCAGGGAGTTGGGCAATTCTAGTTCCTCCTTTGGAGTACTCTTGTCTTGATTGCCATGTCCTCATTTGCCTTTTGGTGTCTTTGCTGTTAAAATCAGGACTTTTTTGTATCATAGAATCCTGGAATGGTTTGGGTTGGCAGGGACCTTGAAGCTCATCTCATTCCACCCCTGCCATGGGCAGGGACACCTTCCACTAGACCAGGTTGTTCCAACCTGGACTTGGACACTTCCAGGGATGGGACAGCCACAACCTATAGCAACATATAAGTAAGTGCTTCTTTTATATGTTGGTTTGTTGGTTTGGTTTTTTTTTTTTTAACACAACCTGGTTTAAGGATAAATTTGAGTTTGCATTTTATAACCACAGCACTGCCTAACTGTTAAAACTTCATCTCTCATCCAAGGGGGAGGCCTGGCCTTGAATTTGGGTTTGTGTTGAGGTGCTGGATGCAGAATTGTGTTGTTTGTAGCCACTTTTCTGTCACACGCACAAGTGAAAGCAGAGGGCTTGGCTGGAAGGACAAATTTGTTCCACCTTGGGGTGTAGTGAGGATTATCCAGAGCCTAAGGAGAACAGGTGTATGGACAGCCTTGAGACTGAGTCCTTATTTCCAGAGGAATTGGCACATGCTCTTAAGGAATGTGCCTTTTGACATTGTGTATTAATTCTGATACAAATCCAGCATTACTAGATAAGGCCAGTAATCACACACCAGGATGCATCTCATTCATCTCCCAGTGCAACTGGCACAGCAGAAGCATCTGGATTATATCCCTGATTTGCCCCTGTGTAGAGAAAAATGTTAAAAATTCACCATTTATCTTCACTTAAAAGCTTAACCCCAAATCCCCTAAAAATCAGCAAAAAGCCTCCTGGTGGTTTCAGTGAATTCTGTCTGAGATCCTGCTCAGATGTGAACATGCAACAAAATATCTGACTAAAAATCATCGTGTCTACATTAAACAGAAAATTCTGTTTTCCTGCAGCAAGTCACCTAAAAGACTGAAAAAAACAGAATATCTTACAGAAAAACTTTGCTCTTGGAAATCAGTTGTTTGAGGGTTGAATTGGACTAAATGATAGTGGTAGATTGATCATGATTAGTGAGAGGACTCCAGCATCAGTAAATCAGTCAGTCCTGAACTACACAGTGAGTTCCTTGTGCTACATCTTAAAGGCTCTGTTAATTTTTTAAAGAGTTTTAAACTTTTCCCCTAGCTCTGATTTGGCATATTTGGATGGTTTTTAATGTTCTGTTTTAAATAGAAACTCTCAGTTGTGTCTTAAGCTCTGTACAGGGTAGAACAATTGTTATTAAATATAAAACCCTAAAGTCTGCTTATTAATTCTTGAAAGTAAGTGCTCTGGAAGGATTTGTTCAAAAACAGTTTCTCAAAATTTGTGTACCTTGGAAAATGACCCAGTTAATTGAATTTTAGTTTCATCTTCTGTTCATACAGTGATTGATTCTGACAAGTGATGGAAGTCACAGTTAATGACAGCACTGATCCCTCTGCACCCTCCTTTTCCTTTAGTGACGAGAATAATTACACCTAAAACAGACATAAAGCCAATTTTGGGGGATCATTTACAAACAGATCCTGAACTTTGATTCTTTGCAGAGGGCTTTGTGTGAGTAAATCAAAGGGTAAAAACATCATTCTTCCACCTGTCTGTCTGATATTGCAGTGCCTGATGTTATTGTACCCAGCTCTTCTCAGTTTTGTGTGAGGTGGTACAAGTTACTGGAGATAATTGCATTTTCTGGTCTGCAGTGGGCAGGTAATGAGGAATTCTGTGGGTAAACTTGTTTTGAGGGTCAGTCAGTGCCTGTTTTCCTGTAGCACTTTAAGTAATCATGTTAAGTTGATAACAGTTACCTTTTAAATTGCAGTAATAGGTCATTCCTTGTGGCTGTATTTTTATTTGGAGCAGGATTTAGTCTATTTTGTTCCCATTTAGACATCAAAACTTCTGACCCAAAATGAAACCTTTTGGAGTTACTTTTATGAATCATGTTCGATAGTAATTTTTTTCTCCTTTAAACCACATACAAAGAAACTGGAATTGAGGAAGTAAAAAGTGGGGATGTGGAGGGGGGAAAAACTGATGTTTAGCTGGGTTTTTCATGGGTACCATATTACTAGTTCATGGGTGCCATATTATTAGTAGCCATTCAGATATCCTGTGGCCAGATCCATGATGGAATAATGCCAGATTAAATATGACCTTTCTGAAGGGAAAGCCTGTCTGAACAGAATAATCAAATTAGATTTGTGTTTGACACTCTTCAAGTGGAGACGTTTTGGCTCAAATACCTAATCAATAAGGGAGACTCTTCATGTTTGGACATGGAGAGTATCTGTAAATGTACAAAACTGTGACATTTTAAACAGAGTGCAAGGCCTGGGATATGAGTAAAAGACTGGGGGGTATGTTCTGAATCGTTTCTGCTCTTGTCTAGTCTTGTGATGAAATGAAAGTTCTGCATCCAGCAGGGTGTTTGTGTGTGTGGAAGGACTGAAATTTTTGTCTGCTCCCCTTGAGAGCCAGACTTCAAAGGTCTGGTTTTGGGTGGCGTCCTTGCCAAAGAACCCAGAGTGACAGAGCTGATCCCTTCCCTGCTTCTTGTTCTCATCTCCTCCAACATCAGCACTGGCTTAGCCTTCACCTGCTTGTGCAGGAGCATGAGGCAAAGGGGGGTGGGACTGTCTGAGGAGTCGTTTCCCATGGGGAATTCATGTGGGAATTAAGCCATACAGAACACCTTCTCCATGTGCTACTCCCAGGCTAATCCACATGGCACCAAAAACTGGGGCTGTTATAACAGGGAGCAGCTGTCCCAGGCATTACTTGAGTGTGGTGCCCCTGCCTTACTGCTCCCATTTCTCTGCCAAGGAGAGGGCAATATTTTCAAAATTCAGTGTCCAAGTGCTCTCACCAGCCCCAAAGCCTGAGGGTCTGGCACCCATCCTGCTGGCAGCACCATCCTCTCCACAGGGACTTCACCCCTCTTTCGTGGGGACTCTGTCCCTGTTGACCCTTTCCCTCCTGTCAGAATCCCATGATCATCCCTTTGGTCACACTTCTTCTGTGCCAGCACTATCTGGACACATCATTTCCACCCTGGCAGGGTCCATTTGCTTGTTGTTCTTGCCTTTTCCCATATCTGCCCCTTCCTAACCCATTTTTTCCTGTTTTCTCACCACACACTCTATAACCTTTTATTTTTCTCCCATGCTGTTCCTTCTCACGCATTACTGTTTGTCCAGAAAATAAGTCATGCAGAATGTCAACATCTCACCATATGGATCCAGCCATTCCCCACCTTTTTTCCCCACTCTATTTTTCTGATTCCCTTCCAAAACAATTGGCCACTTGCATTGAAATATTCCCTGATGTTTTGAAATTGGGATCTGGCTC
>NW_021939546.1:4740905-4745331 GCF_001715985.3 Manacus vitellinus | reverse complement strand
TTTTTTTTTCTTGAAGGCATTTATTCAAAATACCTTCTCATTTTCTCCCCCATTTATCTCTCTTGCCAGTTCTGTTCTGTAGATTCATCTCCTCTGGGCTCGATGACACACTTGAGAAACTCAGATTGGTGCCAGGTTTTAGAAAGTGCTTCTGCAAATAGATTTCCACCACGACCCCCTTGGGGAAAAAGTAGTGGTATTTACTTTCTTCTCACTGAGATGTGTCTGAGTGGTGCTCTCATCCTGGTAGGGATTGTGGGGCTAACAGACTAAACAATGCTCTTCTTTGGAATTAAAAGCAAATCCTGGTTTTCTCATGGTTATGACATCAGCAAAGCATAACTTTACATGACCAGCAGCATTTGGGCTGTGCCACAGTCCCATCCATGCAGGTTTTCACTACAATCTGATTTAAGTGTGTGTTCATCAGGAGGAAAAATAGAAGGAAAAAGCAAGTCAACCCACTGGAGAAGGTGTCTGAGTTACGTTCACTCTTTGTTATCTTCTGCTCCCTGTATTTTCCAGCTGTAATTGCTGTGAGGTCTAGGCATGATCTCAGTTTAGTGGAATTGAGAACCCTGGGTGTTTTCATTTCTCCATCTCCCCCAAAGGGTCATGTTTTGCTAAGTAAATACCTTCCTTCTTTAGAGTAAGAACAGAGTTTAACCATGAAAACCTCATGGAAAGTGTGGTAGGTCTTCCAGCACTAAACCAGGGCTCTGCAAGCTCAGGAGCATTAGCAGCTCTGTCTTGTTTACTCATTGTAGTGTTCATAAAGTAAACAAAGGGGTGGAAATAAAGCAGAGATACAGAAGCATCTCATAACAAATCCACTGATAAGAGGCTGGAATAAAAATGGAAAAGGCAGCAGAGGAGAACTTGGAATGAGCTGTGATGCTTTGCCATTCTAACAGGCTAAAAGAAAAGGTGTGGAGGGGACTGTTTGTCCAAGGAAGTAATCATAATCTGTCATTTTACCATGATTCCTACAGGAAAAAAACTAAATTACAGCAGGATTAGAAAAGCAAAATTTGTCTTATTTCCTAGACTTGCAGAATGGTTTGGGTTGGAAGGAACCTTAAAACCCATCCAGTCCCACCCACTGCCATGGGCAGGGACACCTTCCACTAGACCAGGTCGCTCCAAGCCCCAACCAGCCTGGCCTTGGACACTTCCACTATTCTTTTTACATCCTGTTCTCCCTGGAACCAGGAGTCGTGTTCCCACACACAGGGCTTAGTCATTTAAAAGAAAATTAGATCAAATGTACTTTAATTTCTAAGCTGAGAAGGAAAATATTTAGGGAAAAAAAAGTTTATTAGAAAATGGGATTGTCATTTAAAATATTGCAGGAGTGAAGTACAAAGGTGAACGGAGCAGATGGGTTTTCTGTACCTCAGAGGCAGCAGAAGTACAACCTCTGATGTAAATGTTACTATAGTAACTGGTGTTTTTATTTAAAAGCCCAGTAAATAGATATGTCAAAATGGAAGTTAAACTACAGAACCTGCTACTTGAAGGACCACTTTTTTTTTTGTCCAACTTGTATTTTTGTTGCAATTTCCCCCTTGAATGCACTCAGCATCTTCTTGCCAAATTACACTTCAGCCTTTGGGAAATAGGCCTCACTAATGGTGACAGCACTAATTACCCAGGACCTCTCCTGCAGCCATGAGAAGGCTTAAAAAGGGATGAAAATCCCTTGTAATGAATTTTCTGTAGATCATTCCCTTCTGCCTCCTTTGAAAGCTTGTTTCTAGCAGCTAGAGCTATCTAACCATAAAAAGAATTAGGAATATGTTGCGAAATATTAGATTTTCCTTCTGCCTATTCCACTGGTGCAGCTGAATGGGAGAGAAGTGTCCCTTGGAACACTTGGAAAGCCAAGGGTGTTTAGTTCCACTAAGTTTTCTTCCCTTTCTTCCTTCCTCCCACTCCATGAGCAGCTGCTGTGGAGCTCCCAGCCCAGTGCTGTTCCCTGGGGTGGCAGTTCTGCCTCCTCAAATTATACTTGGATTATAAAGTAATTACAGATCTGCATAAATGAAGAGTCATATCTTATGAATATCAAGGTTTTATGCTTTTTGTGCTCATCCTTTCCATTTGGAAAACTTCCCTGGGCTTGCTGTGGCATAAACTTGTGTTGGTAATTTTGACAAGGGCCTGGAGTGACAGGATAAGGGGGAATGGCTTCACACTGGAAGAAAGTAGGTTTAGATGAGATATTGGGAAAGAATTTGGCTGTGAGGGTGGTGAGGCCCTGGCACAGATTGCCCAGAGCAGCTGTGGCTGCCCCATCCCTGGAAGTGTCCAAGGCCGGGTTTGATGGGGCTTGGAACGACCTGGAATAGTGGAAGGTGTCCCTGCCCATGGCCAGGGGTGGAACAGGCTGGGCTTTAAGGTCCTTCCCACCCAAACCATTCCATGATTCTATGATCCCTGCATGCTTTTTGGGAGAGGGAACGTCCCCTCATAGCAAATTTGGAAAGTATCTAAACCAAGAAGTTCACTGGAGAAATGGTTAAAGGTTAATACAGTTCTACAATATGAGGCAGGTTTTTCATTAATATTAAATTTAACCCCAAGGGCAGAAAAAGGAGAAGATCTTCTCATATTACACCTTGTTCAAAGATCTCTCTTGGTGATGACAGAAATGGAGTCAATGTATTGATATCCCTGTCTTGCTGCAGCACCTCTGCTGTTAAATGATGGGATTCATTCCTTTGTGCCTCTAAGGTGAATCACTGTCAACAAGGTTTGGACACCTAACAAGGAATGATTCTGTCCTGGAAGGTAAAGGTGTGTGCTCTGAGAGTTTCTGCAGCCAAAGCAACACTTCAACCTTTTGTCCTTTCATGAAACGAGTCCACAGAGAACTTCTGAATACTGGGGCAGAATTAATCCTGCTCTAAATCAGACAGGTGGATTATTTTTGTTAAATGAATAGACTTACACCTGGCTCTACTCTCCTGTCAGGGAGTTGTAGAAGAGTGATAAGATCAGCCTTAGTAGGTCTCCAGAAAAGATGATCTATGAAGACAGAAAGAACTGGACCTTAAGTTTGCACAAAGGATGATTGGTATGAGACAACAATGTAAGACACATGAAAGAATTCTGAAACGAGGAAATAGCTGTCTTCCTATGTCTATGAAAAAGTAAGAGGATTAAACTTCAGGAAGATTTAGTTTAGATATTAAGGGAGGAAAAAACCCTTTAAAAATAAATAAATATGCATGAGTGGAGGCTGCGTAGGGGTTTTTTTTCTGGTTCACTGAACACCAGTGGTACACAGGGAAGTGAAAAAAACTTGCTCTGTGAAATGTTTGTCTTAAGATGTTCTAACCTAAATAAAAAGGGGTTTTCTAGTGGTAGCTTTTGACAGCTTTTGCTTATGCTGTGTAAGTCTGGGACACAAAAACTTCAGTGGTTTCCTAACCTCAGGCACAAGTTGTATGTGGTCAGATTTCCCAAACTGAGGTATTAGAACAGAGAAACATTTTAAAAATAGAATTTATCAATTAAGAGATGGTGGTCATTTTAACAAGGAGCGAAATTGGCTGATGCTGCTTTGAGGAAATGGATCATGAATTACAGAAAGTCAATAAATAAATTAAAGCCAAGCAGTGGTTTTGTTCCAAGAACTGTTTACACCATTCAAAAAATAGTTACAGTCTGGTTGCTTGAGAAGAGCTTGCAGTAGGTAAATATAAATATTTTTCTCCATACCTCATGAAGCAGAGATACTGGTTTTGCATTTCGTTTAAAATAATATTGCTGAAAAGAAAAAAAAAAGTTAAAAAAACCCCTCAGCTGCACCCATCTGGGACTTATCAGTCTCTGCTTTGCTAGTTCTAAACTCTTGCTGTCTTTTCCAAAAGGATGAGCACAAGAAAGATTAAAGATGCATTGAATCATTAAGGTTAGAAAAGACCTCCAAGATCACTGAGTCCGTCTTTTCTAGCAGGGCTCAGTCCTCGACTTTAAGTTCCTTGAAATAACTTCTGGGTGTTGTTTTTTAATTGCAAGTTCCTGTTAAATACGTGGTATTGCTTTACGTGTATCAACCCTTTATTCATCAGGACAAACACTGAAGTCCAGAAGGGCCAAAGTGCATGTCCCACCGCAGTGCCTGGCAGCTCTTTGAAGGCTGGAACTTTATTTTCTTCAGTGAAGTGCTGTGCTCTGAAGGGGACAGGTGTTCAGGGAACCACAGAATGGTTTAAGTTGGAAAAGTGCTCCAAGTCCAAGTACTGCCAAGGCCCCATCAAGACGGCGGGGACTCCACCACTGCCCTGGGCAGTAATTTTCGCAATATCCAACCTGACCCTCCCCTGGCACACCTTGAGGCCATTTCCTCTCATCCTATCCCTTGTTCCCTGGGAGCAGAGCCCGACCCCCACCTGGCTCCACCCTCCTGTCAGGGAGT
>NW_021939546.1:4699502-4740029 GCF_001715985.3 Manacus vitellinus | reverse complement strand
TGCCGGCTTAAAATCAGGAGTATTTATGAAACTGAAGTCTCTCAGGTTGTGTGTTGTCACTGTGCACAAACTTTGGTGCTGTGGAGTGAAGATGCAGGAGCAAATGCTGCTGGATCTTGGGCTGGTGATGGGAACCTGCCTGTGAGCGGCATGAGTATCTGTGACGGGTATTTTTGGTACAAACAAGAGAAATTGTACAATCTGGAGAAACTCTTTGTACTTTGGGACATTTTACTATTGAGTCTCAGGGGAGAGGCTCCACGAACACTCTTGGGGCCTGATTTTGCAGCTGTACTTTTGCCCAGCTTGGGTTGCCTTGGTTAAAGTTTTAGTATTAGAAAGCAAAATTTTTCAGTGCAAGTCATACACATTTCTACTTTGTATGTTCCACTTACTGCAAACTCTTTATTAATAATGATATCTGATGTACTCAATGGCAGACGAGAGCAATGAAATTCCATGCCCAGGAGGGTCTTGCCCAAATCAACAGGACTGGGAAGCCCTCAGCACCCTTAAAGAGCAGATCAGAAGATGCTGTGCAGAGACCATTATTACTAAAATATTTTTATGCTTTATAGTGATTTTTTAAAATATTTAAAAACAGCTGTGGTGCAGTGCTTGCAAAAACAGTTTGTATGACTGCAGTATTACGTTCCTGTTTCCCATTAACAGTCAGCTGTTGGTTTTTGGGAGGGTGGGAATGAGAAAAAGAGAGCTCTAGACCCTGTATGTGTATGTTATATTAGTTGGGGAAAAATAGGAGATCCTGGAAATTAGGTTTCTATACATTTCTGTAGGCTTTGAAATTCATCACTGGCTCATTGCAGCACTTCTCATGTGATCTCTGTGTCCCTGTAAAAGTTGGTGAGGATTTTACAGCTGAGTTCAATGGTGTTGGGGCTGTGCTGCTCTACGGTGTCTGGGATGGGTTGTAGGGATCCACCAGTGCCACCCTCAGTTCAAACTGGACAGGTAGACCTGCCTCGTTCTGCAATCCCCTCCTCGCCTCAACCCTCTTCCTGAGGTTCAGAAAGGAGATGTGCAGAAATGTGAGTTGTTGAGACAAGAACCTGAAGAAAAAGGCAGCTCCAGAAGGAAAAGGAAAACTTTCAGTATATTTTCCGTGCCCAGTGCAGGTGTTTGTGGGTCCTGCTTGTTTCAGGCTATGCTGAAAATGTTTCCCATGTTGAAATGACAGTGGATTCTATGACTTCTCACTCGACCTGTAAAGAAAAATGATCTTATTTTGTTGCTGTTCTCCTTGCCTGCTTTTTGGTGTTAATCCAGTGTTTTTGTCAAGGCAGGGACTCTGCTTGCTGAAATGTTTTGTGCAGTGGTTGGCACAGAGAAGAACACACTATTTACATAAGAAATTGGAAAATTTTTTATACACAGCAGCAAAGTCAGTGGTTCTGGAACACAGTATTTTAAGATATATGTGTTAAAACAGACTCTGATTCCTTCCTTTTTATGAACACTTTCCCAGTTATGCATAAAATGGTTTGTTCTTGCTGTGTTAACTTACTCTCTCTGGGATAAAGCTATAGTTACAAGTTTTAATAAGTCTCCTTATTTAGCTTCCTGTTCCCTGTAACTGTTCTTGTAAAACTTGTATTCTTTCTTAGAGTGAAGTTAGAAATTCTGACCAGTTCAATATTCTCACTGGAAAAGATTTTGGGAAGCCCTCTGTGGTCCAGTAATACATTTATTCTGCCCTGGGATTTATCTGTAGATATCTCTTTTTACCCAATTCCCCTGTAAAGTTTACACAAGGAAGATTGAACAGAAAAATGCTGAGGATGTGCAGCTTTTTGATCATGTACAGCACTGGTTCATGGATGTCGTTGGAGCCAGGATAGGAAAATAACTCCTTTGTAAAAATCAATGTGACAGAAGTATGAAGAGAAGATGTCCAAGCTGGTCTGAACTCTATTTTTACCTCCTGGTCCAAATATTTTTAATTATGGTTGAATTAGTGTTGACATCAGAATCTCTTTGATTACTCTATCTGGTCATTTTTATGGCAGAATCCTTGAGGTTGGAAAAGCCCTCCCAGCCCATCCAGTCCAGCCTGTGGCTGATCCCCACCTTGTCACCCAGCCCAGAGCACTGAGTGCCACATCCAGTTGTTCCTTGGACACCTCCAGGGATGGGGACTCCACCACCTCCCTGGGCAGCCCCTTCCAGTGTCTGAACACCCTTTGAGCTTTCCTCTTTAATTGCTGAAAATGTAGCTTAAATGTACCCTGATTATAACCTGGTGAGTGGGAAGAAAAGTGGATGGGACTGAGTCATCTTGCAGACCACAGTGCAGATGGTCTGTGCTGGAGAAATGGCTCAGCTCTGGCTCCCCCCTCCTTCAGCTGGAGGGGGGAGACAAGAATCAAGGGGGAGACAAGAATCCTGGAATATTGTCATTCACTGGTCAGTTGTCTGCATATATATATATAATATTTATATATATATAACAGTACATACAGCCCCAAACTAGAAGGCCAGTGGATTACATAACCTTGGCACTGACTCTTTTGGCTACACTGATGTTCTCAAGGAAACTGCTCTCAGAAATATTTAAGGAATGGAATACTTTGGAGGGATTCCCTCAATATAATTTCTTGCCCTGGCATTTGCTGTCTGACTTGAGCTGTAGATTTTACTCATCACTCAGTTCTGGCTAAATACAACAGCAGCCAAACTCTGTTTTATTCTGATATCTTCTATGGAGCTTTAAGCATAAAAATGCTTATATTTAGATTTTAACAGAATTTATATAGCTATAGGATGAAAATAAAAAAGAACAAAGTACCTGAAATGAAAGAACAATATTGAAATAGTACTGTAAAATTTAGTGGAGTCTTCACTGTTGAAATGGGTGCTTTTGTCTGTGCTGCACTTGGAAAATTAGGTATCCCTTGGACATTTTGGTTGTTTGGGTTTGTAGTGCCTTTCAGACCAAACCCAGAAGGTGAACAATAATCAGCAAAAACCTGGAGGAGTGAGGGCCCTAATGGTGAAAGAGCTGTGTTGGTATTTAATTGATATTCTAAGCAAAGTTTTTTCCTCAAATGACTTTCTGGCCTGTTCTTCCTTTCCCTGGTCCAGTGGAAGGTGTCCCTGCCCATGGCAGGGGGTGGAATGAGATAATCTTCAAGGTCCCTTCCAACCCAAACCATTCTGGAATTCTGCGATTCTGTTTACGAAGGTGTGAGTGTCAAATTAACTGAAGTGCACCCTAATGAAACCCTAATGAAATAATAGACTGATAATTGTCAGCTCTCAGTTAATTTTCGGTGTGTTTTTCAGATCAGCTCTACAAAACAAGATGTATTGGCAAATCATTCTGACCATTCTTGTGCTGTTGGGTAAGTTCCTAAAAGAATTGGTCTGTTGGAAGTTGTGTAGAATAAAGAGAAACATTTCTGTTTCACAGTGGTGTCTCAAGTCATGCAACTGGATTAGTATCTTATCACAACATGCATCTAGAATGTACAAAGAACCTGATGTTGTCATTGTGTGGGATTGAAATGTTGACCCTCTCAGGGTTGTGCCTGTGTCTCTTACCCCAAAAAAGCAGTGAACTGACTTTTAAGCTCAGGAAACATCAGTAGAAAGTATGTGGTAAATCAAGAGACATTCAGATAAATGCCCCAGTCAGAATTTGATAAGAGAGAAATTTGTGGGTGATTTGTTTTGTTACCCAAATAGGTCCAAAAGCATAAGGAAAGATCCCTTTTCCACCAGAACTGCAAAGTCTCAGTGTAGCCGAGGTGTCACTGAGCCTGAGCTCTGCCTTTTTAGGAGGCTGACATTCCTGCTTCCATGGGCACAGGGCTGTTAAAGGGTGCTCAACCAACTGCAAATGTTGGATTTAATAAACTAGTTTTCTAATCGGGAAATGTCTGTAACAATATTGGCAGATGCTGTTCAGGGACAGCTGGTATTTGCCTCTCATTTTTTTACTAAAATAAGAACTTTTTGAAGACTTGATGATCATGCTCAGGGAGAAAGAAGACTTTAATCCAGTGAAGTTAATCTCAAAATTTGTGTCATCTTATATCCTTATAGAAGATGAATAAATCATTAGATTTCTGTATCTTTTCTTTATACATATTTTTTATATATATATATACATCTTTTTTATCTTGCTATATATGTACTTTTATCCACTCAGTATCAAATACTGCATTGTTGACATTCTTTTAAATACTTTACGTGATCTGAACATATTGTGTACCTTTAATTGACAAACTCAGGGAGTTTTCCTGAGGTTTCCAAGCAGTTTGTGCTCTCTGATGGCCTGGAATGACTGAAAATCAGCGTATCCATGGGTTGGCCATAAGCAGATAACCACAGCTGGCGTCTTTAGCCCTGTTAGCTCAGATATGCTGCTGTTCTGGGCTTCCTCTGGGTCATTTTAACTTTATTTTTTACATTTCTAAAGAAGTGGGAAGGAGCTGCACACATTTTGACTTGATAAGATTTAATTAATCCCTTGGGGTGTGATATGTGAGGGGGAAGTTGTTCCTTGGAAGGGGAGCTGACGGGCTGTGAATTGGGTGGTGCGTTGGTTGTTTGTCCTGCTTCATGTCACTTGTTTGTCCTTTTTAAATCATATATTAGGGACTAAGAGTCTGTTTGCTCTGCTGCATCCTCCCCATGCAGCCAGGAGGCATGTTGAAGCTGGTATTTACAGAGGCACAAACTCTGTTAAATGGGAGAGGAGGAAAGAACAGGACCCTCCAAGAGTGTGGCAGCACAAAATCTGTGGAGAGAGAAAACTAAACACTTTAACACTCTGCATAATAACACACTGCATCTACTATTTTTTAAAAACTTTTGTACTTCTATATTGTTTAGCTCATGTTTCTGTGCTATTAATTTCTAGAGAAATTCTGTTCTTTTCTTATTTTGGCCCTTGCAAGCATAGAGCATCAATTAATTTCTATCTAATGAACTGCTTAAAATATTTATGCCCTTACTGAGCAAACAGCTAAGTGCAAAGTGCACAAATGAGCCACATGCCTTTCTGTAACTAGGGTTTAATCTTTGAAATCATAGTGTTTTACAGTAAGCTGTTTCCAAAACCCACCCTCTCATCATTCTCAAAATCCTTGGGAGTGGAATTCAAGTTCTGACTTACCAACAGGAGCTGCAAATGTGGTCAGAGCAATTTCATTTTGAAGGATCTGATGGAAAAAAATTTTCTTTTTTCTGCATCTCATTTCCCAGATAATGCACTCAGTCATACATCTTTGTAACACTATGCTCTGGTTCCAGTGTGATTATGTCTTATATTTACAACAGGATTATTTTTTTTTCCTACAGAAATGGAGCTGTGTTATAGGAGCTGGAGTGAATGTGTTCCAGCACTCAGGGGAGATGAGACTCACACCTGTAAAGTGTGTGAACTTGGGTATAGGATTCACCGTGTTTTGGATTAATATAAGCCATTTTAACCCAAAGAGGTTCTTCCCCTACAATCTTGGCCTTATTTCAAGAGCTTGAGAAATCCAAAGTTTAGGTGTTGTGAGTTTAAGCAGAAAGGCTGACATCTGTCAGCTGTGGCACCAGTTCAGAGGGGATGTTTCTAGTAATTGTGTCTGCAACTCATAGAATAGCCCCTGGAAACAGCCTGATTTTTATGTTGTGAGTGTGTTTCTGTATAACATCAACCAGTCCCTTTTCACTGACAAGATCAACTTTTTCATTTATTTCCAATATCTTTGCCTTTATGTTTGCAGACTTCCTTCAAATGGCAGTTGCCCATTGTATGGTCCATCCAATTCCTCCCAGGAACTTTACATTACCCTGTGTGCTGCTGAATGAGACATCTCTGAGCCCTTTCTCTGCCGGAGTTGAGAGTTGGTTTGGTTTGAGGAGAGACCATCGTAGGACATCTGAAATCAAGCCTCTAATGAATGAAGAAAGTTTTCTGTGTTGCCTTTGGAGTGACAACAACATTGATTGTTCTTTGTACAGAGCAAGCCTGCAGGCAAGGAAGTTTATTCCTTCAGAAATAAATATCTCTGCTTCTCAAGAAATAGGTGGGTTTAGCATTCAAGGGCAGAAGAAGTTACTTCTTCAAAAACAGGTTGGGGTTTTTTGTTGTTTGGGAGGAGAGGGGTGGGTTGTATTAGTGGGGATTCATTTTTATCCTGGGCACACAACACAGTGTGGTAAAATCCTTCCTCACAGAGTCTGTAGTGGAAGATGAAGGAGATTGTAGAGCACAGTTTCAAGGGGGAAAAAAAAGTTAGCTGCCTTTCTAGGGGAGTTCTGAATAAAATATGTAGCACTGCATATGAGGATGTAAGCCCAGAACTTCAAAGGAGTTTACACACTATGAGAAAGATATTATATATTTTTTATGGACATGGGCTTTAAACTCCTTTAGGAGGTGGGGGAGATGGAGAGCGAATGGCATAATTTCTGCATGAATTGTGATGCATTAGTAAATATCTGTACATGGATTAGAATTATTTTTTCCAAGACTGTTTTTCTCCTGTAAACCCCAGTCTCTGAGGAACATACTGGCCTGCAGGAATCTCATTGAGCTCAGTAGAGTAGAATTTCATTTTCCAAGAACTTCCCCATGGAACAAAAGACTCTCTGTTAAAGTGTGTCCCACGTGTTGCAGTTGCATGTGCACAAACCCGCAGCACAGCCACAGAGAGCTGTGCCCCTTCACAGCAGCAACACAGCAACCAGCAGCAGCAGCTTCATTTTTCTCCACCCTGCAGCCTTGTCCATAAAGCCAGGTAAAAAACAGTCCTTCTTTAATAATGCCAGTGCAGCAGTACTGCAGACTGGGAGCCTTGCAAGTGTCAAAGGGCATCTAATTCAATACAGATTATTCATAAACATTTGCACATTTGTGGTGCAACCTCACCTTCATGGAATATCTGTTACTTGTCCTCTCTTTGGGAGTGAATTTTATTCTGGCTCTTCAGTTGTGGTTTTATTTTGTTTTAATATAGGTCAGGAATGGGTAATCCCTTTCTTTTGTTTAGGTTCAAACTGGAACATGGAATGTTGGATTAAAGGCAAGCTGGACCTGTTAATTTGTAACCTGCGGGTTTTGAGATTGTCCTTGAGAGAGGACTTGAAGGTTAATCTTTTTTATGCTGGGTAAGTACAGACTCTGTTAAATTTAGCACTATTGACATTGGAAATCTGAAAGCATTTTCTAAAATATCAGCATTCCAGGTTGCAGCACAGTGGTAGCCCAAGTTTAGAAAGCAGATTATGTTATGTACCTTTGTCTTGTCTAAAAGTAATCTTAGGCAATATGGAAAATTTAGGTTTCTTTAAATGAGAAATGGTTGGAATGAAGAGTCTTCCTCCTTTGTGTTTTCTGTGTTTCTTAAAATGCTTTAGTGAAATCAGTGTTGACTTGTTAAAGTTTCTTTGCTGCTACAGTTGCTTACTTTTAAGGCTGCCCTCTTGGTTCTGCCTTTTATTTGCTTTTGACCATAATATCGTCTCTCTTGAAGTAATTATGGTGCTTAACCCGTAATACAGTGCCAAATGCTACTCTAATCCCAACAATGCCTCTGAGAGACACTCACCTGTGCAACTGTCACTGTGGTAAATATTCCCTGGAATGGTGATAGATGGAATCATCCTGGCTGTGGGTGGGCAGGTCTTGTGCATATGACCTGCCTGATTTGGTTATAAAAAGATCTGTGTGATTCCATGAAACCACACAGTTTCTTCTGAATTACTGATGGATTGGAAAGAATGGCATAAACACAGACACTTAATTTCTTTAGGAAGCAGGATAAACTTAAATAGCTGATTTAGTTGAATTTACAGGTGATATCTTTTACTTAACAAAACAGTGTCTTGCCACAAATGTCTTGCCACAAATCATCCCTGTAATCAGGGTAGAAAGCAAATGTATTAACTAGGAATAAATATGGTTGGTTAGCTGACAGAATACTCTAAAGCTGAAATCAAATTTTGATTAAGTTGGTTCTTCCTTACTTTGATTTCTGAAATACCATTACACGGGTGTTTATGGGAGTAAATCTGACTTTGCCTCTGTTCCATCCAGTCCCAACTGCAATAGGATAATCTTTGCCAGTGATCCCAGGGCAGTAATCTCTGTATTGAATTTTTTTGGTATGCCAAACATCCATGGAACAACAAATTGGAGTCCCAGCTGGGATGAAGAGGTTCTTTGTGTTATGAAGGGAATTCAGTAAGTGCCATGCAATTTAGGAGAGCAGGCCCTAAGGACTCACCAGAGTCCTCCTGGCATTTCTCTGTTTGATTCCTCTTTGCTGCAAAGGTGAGATACAGACCAGTCCCTGACATTGGAGAACTTGTTTCACTCCCCAGATTCTGTATTTATATTTTTCCTTTAGGATCCCTGTGTGCTGGGAGAGCAGCTAGTAAAGCATTTCAGACTTTGGTGAGGTGACAGCTTTCCCTGTTGGCTTGCTGATACCTTAACATTTTATTCACATGAGCCAAAATACCTTGAAAACATGCCCAGTTTTAAAAATATGCATTCCTGGCATGTGTTTCTCCCTGGGAGTCAGGAGACCAAGCCAGAATTCTCATATACAGGACAGGCAGTGCACAAAATAATGACCTAGAAGAATCCACAACAAAAAAGCTTGGGTCCTTCCCAGCTTTTATCTTTTACAGCATTAAAGAAATACCCTCTTATTTTGCACATCCACAGTATTCCTGCTTGTAAATGGTATCATTGGAATAGAAGTATTTTGTTCTGCCCAAACCAGTGCCGTGTTCTGGGAGAGGCTCAAGCAAAGGTGATGATGGAGCTGTACCTTCTCCTTGGCTTGGCTTTGGGAGAGGAAAGATTATTCCAAATTAGATAATTTAGATTAATTGTCTACCAAAAGTGATTGATCTTTCTAGGAATGTTGTAAACCCCAGTGGTTAATTCCATGAGCTGAAATGCCTTAGCCTTAGGGATCCCTTTGGAGTGACACAGATAAATGTTCATTTGGAGCACTGATTATCACTTGCCCTTTCAACAGATGGTGGTGTATAGAATGCATTCATATTTCTGACTTATTTGAAGTACCTGTGGGGCTCTCCTTTAGTTCTGGGACTAGACTCCCATATTTTTGAAGGATAAACCATCCATTAGCCCCAAGACTGGTGTCTTAGTTGAGTGCATCAGTCATACACCGAGCCTTCTTCAGCCAGGGAATATCAACCTTTCATTACAGATTTATCCTCCCATGAGCTCAACAGCCATCAGATGTTCTGCAGTTTAACAGGGCAGCTTCTTCAAAGAAGGATTTTGCTAGAGCTGTTATGTATCAAATACACTGGAATATTTTTATGGAAAGTCCTTGAACCTTGGACAGCTCCATTGATTCCTATTAAAGGTGGTGCTTGCACAAACAATATATAGAAATACTGAGAGCAGAATTACAATAGTACCTTTATTTCATAGCTACCTGCATGGGATGTACCTTTCCTAAAATTAGAGGGACTGTAGAAGTTCATGTATTTCTTCCTAAAATAGTTTTGACTTTTTATTTTCAGTTCATTTTTCCAATTGCAAGAATATGATTGAAATTCACTCAAGACATTTAAAGTCTAAAAGTTTGCCATGGGGCCACAGATTAATGTAGCATAAGTAAAATCACCTTCTGAAGTAGGGTTGAATAGTGCACCAAAATATAAAATATTTAGGAGGTGTTAAGGTGGTGACTAAATCTGTGACAGGGTTTGGAGTGGAGGAGGAAAGCAAGCCTTGGGCACATGCCCTTGCTGCAGTATTAATTATTTCTGTGGTTCAGGGTATGCAGTATTTCATTTTTTTCCTTCTTCTTATGCTTTAATCCCATGTTTCCAGCTGAAAACCACGCTGCCTTTCACTTGTTTGAAGTTTGCCCCAAATTTCTCCTCTTGCTCTACTGTGTGAGGGCACTGACCTCTCCTGAACTTGTGAGGGTTGATGAGTCAGTAGTACTGACACTGGCACAACAAGGAGAAAAACTCTTTACCATTTTTCCTCCTGTACACCGCTTTTTGGGTGTAAATAAGTTCATTTTGATGGTTAAAAATTGAAATAATGATTAGGAAAGATTAGGGGGTGGGGTGGTAGTAACCAGTTTCCAGATAGATCAGATCAAAGACATGGTTTGATGAAAAGACTACATTCTTATGAATTGATTGTGGCTTTTTTGAGACTAATAAAATCAGTGAGAAACAGTAGAAAGCAGAGAAACTTAAAAGAAAATTCTGCAAAGTCTTTGAAAGAAAATTCAGGAGAAAAAAAGCGGAGCCACAACTATAAAAACAAAATAATTCCAAGTAATTTAAAAGCTCTACGTCTGCCAGATGCCATCAGCATAATTCTTGTGTCCTGAAGTCTGTGAGCCCTGCTGAAAATGATTTTGGGAATGTCAGTATTGGCTGGCTGGAGCATTAATAAACATAAACTACGTTTTCGTAGGAACTTGCATAACTTCTGGGGTGGTTACTGCAGAGCACAGTGCTGTGAGGGCAGAGTGGTGCTAAAAATCCTTGCTCCCAGCCTGAGAATGTCCTAAACCCAAGGGGGATGCACCTGTGTGTGCTGATCAGTGCAGGATGGGGGGATGAGGCCCTGACTCCAGATGAGCCAGGAGTGACCCTGGTGGGGTTCCTGCAGGCCCAGTCTGGGCTTTGCATCTGCTCTTCCCATAATCCATAATTCTTCTGTTTTGACCTTTTCCTTTTTAAGTAGGGCAGAGAATGGTAAGAGAAGCAGTGAATCATGCCCAGTCCCCTGTGCTTTACACTCAAATAAAAGTACTAGATAGCAAATTGACTAAAACCAAAAAAAGCACAGAAAATCTTGTCCATTCTTTTAGTTCTCTACCCTCTCTGAATTCAAGTGTTCCAATGAGTCATGCCAGCTATAAAACTATTTAAAAAATGTACAGAAAGGTTCTTTTCTCTGAACTTCAATTTCTTTCTGTGAATTAGTAAAACAAAACCCTTACTGTACAGAAATTATTCCAAAATTACTTTGGAACAATTCAAAACAGAAGCTTTTTTTTTTTTTTTTTTTTTTAAAGATGAAAAGTCAAAAGCAGGAAAGAATCCAAAGTGGTTTAGCTGTCAGGATTTGTCTTGGCTTTGCTGCTGTGAGAAGTTTGGCCACAAACTATTCACACTCTTAAATCCCCTACCTTAGGGAGGCCTGTGCCACTGAATACCTGCAGGACTCCATAAACATGGAGCTGTGTTTGGAAGAGACTGAAGAATATCTGTGGATTAGAAATGAGAATAAAGAATACTTTGGGGACTGCTGGTTCCAAGGAGAGTAGGTTTAGATGGAATACTGGGAAGGAATTCCTGGCTGTGAGGGTGGGGAGGCCCTGGCACAGGTTGCCCAGAGAAGCTGTGGCTGCCCCATCCCTGGAAGTGTCCAAGGCCAGGTTGGAGCAACCTGGGATAGTGGAAGATGTCCCTGCTCATGGCAGGGGGTGGAACTGGGTGGGCTTTGAGATCCATTCCCACCCAAACCATTCCATGATTATTTTATTACTTGTAATGCTTAATTGTAGCAGAAGCTGGAAGGAATATGAAATTGTTTCAATATTATTTCAGTGCCTCATGAAGAGGAATTAGAACATAATCTCGAGGGAGAGGGTGCAGGGAGCTGCCAATTAGTCCACTGGAAAGTAAACTAACTTTGTGTGCTTGAGAAGGATCTAGGAATGAGACCTTCAGGATTCAGGAGCTAGTCTGACTAAACTACAGGTATCATGTAGTGTTGTAACACATTTGCTTTAAAGCCAAGCCTTAGGAATACTTTTAATGAAATCATGTTAACTACTTTACTTGGAAACAATTTCAAAAGGGAGAAGCAGCAAAGTCAAAGCCATTAGTTACAATTTTTACTTCTTTATTTTTTTCATCAATTAATATTATTTTTTATAAATAAACCTTATCTAGATGGACAAACCTCTTGAGATATAGAAAAAGTACTGGTTTGTTTTGGTTCATGGTCTGTTTTGGTTCATGATTTGTTTTCCCTTTTGTAGCTCAGAGCTGTCCCTGGGAAATGTGTCCACGAGCTCTCTCCAGGAGACTGTGAGGATTGCTCAGTGTGAGTGCACTGAGGATGACACATGTGAGTGTCTTGTGCCCTCTCTGAGGCTCAACCACACCTACATCATGTGGCTGAAGGTGCTGGCTGGTGTGACACCTCTGTGGTCACCTTTGATGTCAGTCAAGCCCATTGACATAGGTGAGTATGACCTATATTTTCAATTGTTCTTAATGGGCAACAGCAGCAGGATGTCTCTCCTGGAAAAGAAGGGCACAGACAGGACAGGAAAAGGCTTCCTGGGATTTCTCAGCTCCTAATGCCTGTCTGGGCTCCAGTACAAACCAAAGTGAGCAGAGGCCAGGCAGTCAATGTACTTGTTCTTTCTAATTCTTTCCTTTCTAATCAGGGCCTCTCTGTGTTTCATTGTGGGGCTGTGAGGGAGCTTTTCTGTCCATGTAGCTGAGGACTTAAAATCTGAGGGGAGAAAAAAGCTGCTCCAAAAGTTACTTAACAAATAACCCCACCTCTTTTCACAAGCAGCTTTGTTGTCCTGCTGCTTCCCTTCCTTATACATTCAACACCATCATTGTCCAAGTTGGAAAACATTCCTCTGTGTTTGATCAAGTTAAACTGTACTGACATTGTGAATTTGATATGTGTTGCTGTCCAATATGCCCAGTTACTGCAGATTTGGATGAATTCCATAAAGGCAAGGAGTCTGTCATCTGTGGGGGGGTAAAACTGAAGTTTTATAAACTTCTTATTAATTTAAAAACTTATGAGTTTTATAAACTTCTTCCCAACTGATGTGCAGACAGGATCAGTACAAAGTCTCTGGGTAAGCTAGTTTTGAAGAGAAGAGGTTGCATTTTTCATCTGCTGCTTTTAAATTATGCTACAGGAAAAAAATTAAAAATTCAAACTTGAGTCTGCCAGTATTTAAAATGACATAATTAGTTAGTTCTGCTTAGTGAAGTATGTTTTAAAAATGCATGATATTAGTATATGTTCTGCCAAGATTCAGCTCAATTAAAATTATTTTGAATGTAAAACTATGAATGCTTGTGTAATGTTTATTTTATTTGCTTATAGTAGAGCAGTGGCATCAGCAGAATAGAAATCATTATCTGTGTTCAGAAAGTGTGATCTGTTTTGTAAGAGTGTGATGTAAAAGCCTCTGACTTTGGTTTTCAGAGCTCTGCCTCCTCTCAAATCACTCCCTGCTGGGCTTCATGAATTTAATTGCTTTGAGATGGTTTATAAGTAATAATTAAATAAGATCTGACTTAGTGGAGTGAATTTATACTGAAAATAAGAACAGGTTTGTGGTGTAACTGAGTGAGATTCCAGTAATACTGCTTATATGAGACACTCTAGAGAGCTGGAAACCCAGTGCAGATGGAACTGGAAGGGAACACATCCCACTGCCCAATGGGAATGTTTTGGAAATGTTTTCTCTTCAGTTTTGCACTTGCTGCTCACCCTGCAATGTTTTGTAAGAGCGAAACTCTGAATGGGGACAAGGCCAACCAAAAGACTGGTGATCTGTAAAGGTCTGAGAAACAGATAGAAGTAGGATCTGGGGTCCTTGCCTTTGTCTGGGGAAGTGGGACTACAATCTTAGTGATCATTCCCAATTGCCCATCCCTTCCCCTCTCCAGAGAGTTCTCTCCATCCTCGTGGGAAATTTCCAAACCCTCCATTTTACTTTGCCCTAAGGTAGCTCTCCTAGAGACCTTCTTTCAGAACCATAATCACTGTGGAAGGATGGGAATATTTAGAAAGTCCTTGTATACAGTCTTTGTATGAGGACATTATCTCCTGTCTTCTGAGGAGCAGATTGATTTGCTCAGCTCTCCCATCCCTCTCTTACCCATCCCATCTTTTCAGCCAGGCAGGCTGATGCTTGGTTGCTGGGAAGAGTCATGGCCCAAGGCAAGGAATTCATGTAGATTTAAGGCAAACACCAGGTGAAACAGCATTTTGTGATCACCAGCTATATAACAGTGCCAGGGCACGCTTTTCCAGTGATGCTACACATCACCAGTGTCACACAGCAGCTGTAGAGCAGCTTGTGAAAACTGAGTTTAAAGAGAAGGTGTGAGAGGGAGTTTTGGCTCAGTAAAACCCAGCAGTCACAGGCAATGAGGTTGGAGCTGAACTTATCAATGAATTTGTCTGCAGTAAAGCCTGAACCTCCTTTGAACCTGCATCTGGAAATGACAGAGGGAGGTCAGGTGAAGATGTGCTGGTCTGAGCCTGCACTGCTGCCATACCCTCTGCAGTACCAAGTGAGGATCTCTGCAAAGCCAGGGCACAGCACTTGGCAGGTGAGGCAGCTCCGTGCTCTTGGATTTCCCACGGTTTTCCCATGAAGCAGCGCAGATCAGGGGGTCTCCCAGAGCCCAGGATTTCTCACAACCCTCCTTGTCTTTGAGTAGAAGCTCTGGTGGGTTGAGGAACATGACAGGTCTGGTGGAGCTGGGTGTGGCACATTGCCTTTCCCTCAGCTGGGAAAGCTGGACTTTACATCTGTAAAGAGCCATTACACAGGGATGAAAGGCCCATTTCCTGCTGGGTCTTACAACAAACTTCTATCTTTCTGTTTGGATGAAATCCTAGGTTCTGTGAAGTCTGAAGGCAAAGCCTTTTACTTTCAGCAACCCCAAAATTCTATGATACATGTGTGTATGTTTAATATTTATAGATTTTATTAGCAAGTTGCTTTTTCTACCACACAACTGGTTCTGGAATAAAAAGCAGCCGTTAATTAGCAATCCATAATGAAATAACTTGTTTTCCACAGAGTTATGCAACTTCTACCAGAATCAAATTCACAGTAAATTTAAAGAAGAAAGCTTTTTTACCCAACTTGCTACCTAAAAACTACTCTCTAGACTAATTTGTGTCTTTCTCTTTTCCTGTTTCATTATACAACAATAATGGCTTGTGATAATCCAACAGATGGTTCAAGTTGCTCTGGAAGCCTCACTGGCCATTGACAATACCCTACTTGATTCCTCTTACTTGGTTCAGGTGAGGTGCAGGAATCACCAGGGTCTGGGGTTCTGGAGTGACTGGAGCACACCATATGATCTCAGTTTGGGAGGTAGGTCACGTGCAGTGAGTAGTCTTTTGGAACAGAACAGATGTCCCCGTTTGTTTGTTTTGTGGAATGAGTTTGAGGGTGTTATGGGCTGAAAAATCCAGTGGAAGCACTTTCTCCTGCTCCTCTTTTGCCTGGCTTTGCCTGAGGCTCAGCTCTTTTCTCTGTGCCAGACTTGCATTAGGATTTCCGGATAACATGTGCAGACTGCAGTGGCAGCTCGTGACACCTCCATGTCTGTGCCTTGCTCACCCAGCACCTGTTCAGACCCAGGAAAAGCTTTTTCCAATAGGTTTTCCATTTCAAAAGACAGTTGGCAGTGCTGAATCTCTACTCGCTACAAGATTTTTCTTCTAATGCTTTCTCTCACTTTGTAGCTGAACTGAACACCCAGAACAGAACTCAGTGTACATTTAACAACCCATTTAGGTGTGTAATGCTATGCATAAATTGACTTTCTGATTTTTTTTGTTGGATTTTTCCATGCTTTGCTTAGGATTAACTGGAGATGTTTTGGCCTGTGCTGTCACAAGAATCCTCTGAACCATTCCATGCCAGAACTAATGCTTTACCTGAGCCCTTACATGGACATCTCTTACTGTGGCTAAACATGTCATCTGTGTGCTTAAACCAAGTACTGAGGAAAGAATTAGACTTTTGAAATGGAGCTTTTTCCCAGAAAAACTGAAAATACACAGACCCTTAAGGCAAATAAACATGATACACAGGATGCCTGATTATAGGTCTAGAGACCTAACTGGCCCTTAATGTTCTGGATTTACATTTATATAGACATATAAATTAAAAAAAAAAAAAGTGTGTGTATAGAACTATATAACTTTGAGAATTTTTTAGGGGTGAATACACATTTTCTCTCTCTCACATATGTATATACTCATAATTTTCAGAGGTTTATGAGTGTATCGAGAAATACAGATTTAAAAGAGGTGCAGTAGTTACTGTTAGATTATTTTTTATTAATCACATTTATGGGATATGTAATTCTATTAAAAATACATCTCATCAGCAGAATAATCCCAATGTGACAACCTGATGGCAGCAGAGAGGGGTTAATTTCTTCATGCAGGGAGTTCTAGTTTTTTACAGCTGACCAGCCTCATGTTCTGATTTATATTTAACATGAAAATCCTTGACGGGGACGATATCCTAAGTGTGCTCTGCTTTCTGAGCAGGCCTGTATTTTGGGGAAATTCTACAAATCTCTGAAGTGGTTCCTCAGCTGTGGAAAGTAAACCTGACCTTTTAAGGATTTTCATGCTGGCTTTGAGATGATCTTTGGCAAACTGCTCCATTCCAGCAGGTGTTCAGCACCTGTACCTCCCCTGAGTCCCTGACTGATGGAGGCTCAGCTTACACATCTTTACATCCTTGGGAAATTCAGTGTCTTTATGCCTGGGTGAATTTTTGTACTGCTGCCACCATTTGGTGTTAATTACACTGCTGAGATTGTAAAACAAGTTTTTGAGACTTTAATCTGCTGACTTCAGTAGGAGCAGGAGCAGCAACTCCTGGAAAGATTGGTTAATTTTCTTATGTTTCCCTTGTGCTGCTGTGTGTTGCTTCCACTGTACCCTCCAGTGATTTTCTGCTCATTTCACTCATGTTTGCCTGGGGATATTAAAGTTTATTTTTATCAGAATTTACAAACATCAGTTATGGAGAGAGACAGTCCAAGGGTAATTTCTGCTCCTCTGCATTGTAGTTGCTAACAGTGATTAAGAAGTTAGAAGTACAACTGGATGATGATGATAATGATAATAATAATGGTGATGATAATAATAATAATTGTAATTGCTATTTTCTAGCTTTTATGTTTTCTTTTTGTTCAATTTCTAATCTCAACAGCTTTTTTTCCCCTTTCTTCCCTTTTCTGCAGCTGAAGTCCTGTACTTCCCTCCTCAGATCCTGACCAGTGCTGGTTCTAATGTTTCATTTCACTGCATCTATAAAAACAAAAGCAAGATTGTAGAGCCCCAGGAGGTTGTTTGGTGGCTGAATTTAGCAGAAGAAATCCCAGCCAGTCTTTATACCCTTGTGAGCGATCGCGTAAGCAAAGTTACTCTTTTCAACTTGAAAGCAACCAAACCTAGAGGAAGTTTCTTCTATGACACATTGTACTGTTGTCACCAAAGTAGGGAATGTCATCCTAGATACGCTGAATTATATGTAGTAGGTAAGATTCCAGCTGGATTTTAAATTCTCCTTTTGGTGCATTTTAATAGTAAGGTCAGAATATTTCCATTTGAACTCCAATAGCTTTTATTGAGCATTGTTTTTTGTATAAACCATTGTATCTTTATTAATAAGCTTTCAATGTGTTTTAATTAGATATGAATATTAATATCACCTGTGAAACAGATGGATACTTGACTAAAATGACTTGCAGTTGGTCTGCAAACCCAAACATGTTACTACTCCCTGGGAGTTCCTTGCAGTTAAGATACTACAGGTATGTAGAGCTTTTAATTCTCTCTTTGTGATAGGAAAGCATTGCTCAAAATATTATGCCAGCGAATAATTCTGAATACATGCAATTAGAAAATTCCAGTTTCTGTAAGCTGGATTTCTTCCAGCTGGAACTCCAGAGGTATAACTGTGTGTGCAGAAGGGAACCATAGATACCTGAGTATGTAACATACATCTATTTATGTTTTTCAGCATTTTAAAAACTGTAGATGCACTTTGGGAGCCGACTCTCTTCAAGTAGTTTGCTTGGATCAGTTATAAAAATTATTCTGGTTGCTCATATTAACAAATTGTAAAGAAGTAAGGAAAAAGCCCATTCACAGAGTGTCTGAGCACTGGAGCAATGGCCTGGGGGGCTGTAGAATCTCTGTCCCTGGAGACTCTCACATCCTGACTGGATGGGGCCCTGGGCAACTCCATCTGTCTTTGAATTTAACCCTGCTCTGAGTTGGATGTAGGACCTGGGACCTCTTGAGGTCTCCATATAATCTTTGATTTTTCTATAATTCTGTTATCTTTTTTTCTATATGCAGACAGATAAAAATATAGGATGAAATAAATTCATTTCAGATGGAAAAAATCTTGCTTAGAGAATCAAATCTTAGTTCATGAAGTGGATATTGCATCTTTGACTACAGCAATTCATAGAATCCTAGAATCCCAGAATGGTTTGGGTTGGAAGGGACCTCAAAACTTGTCTCATTCCAACCCCCTGCCATGGGCAGGGATACCTTCCTCTAGACCAAGTTGCTCCAAGCCCAGTCCAACCTGGCCTTGAACACTTTCAGAGATGGGGAGTTCTCAGTTTTCCTGATGTTTTATTTTCAGATAGTTTAATTTTGTCTGTCTTTTAGACAGAGCAGGAGAACTGGGATGTTGTGTGCAGCAAACACATTATTGTTTGCAAAATACAAACCTGATTATGAAATCAGTGGTACCAGCACCCTTATCTTCATTCATCTGCACAAATGTTGCTCCTGGTAGTGTTGTTTTACCATGAAACTAAAGAATCCCTTGGAGTTACTGATATATTGAGCTTGAGAGTTTCCTAGAACCACTTTAGTCTTTATATAAACAAGACAGACAGACAGACAACCCTTCCTGAGAGAAAAAAATCTCCAATCTTACTGCTCTGTTGGACTGGATATGCAGAAATTTTGGCAAACTGCTGAGGGCCTAATCCTTTGGAAAGCCAAACTGTCTTCTCTGTTGGAGATAGGCTGAAATTTTGAAGTATCCTGTACCAAGGTGAATATTTCACAGGGTTTTCTGGACTAAAGAAATAACTGGAATGCTTGAAATTTCAAGTGAAGGCTTTTCAGGTAGGATTAGTGACTGGCTGACTGCTAAGGTAGGTTTTGTTTAAACTGTCTTCACAACTATGAATATAATGAGTGTACTACTGGGTAGGGAGCTTGGAATAAAACCCATGCTGCTCTTGCCGTGTTTTTTATTCCCACCTTTTCACTGTTCAGGTCTAGCTAAAAATGTTATTTTCTAGTAGGAGGTGATAATCTGTACATTTGTTAGTATTCCTGCTAGATCAAAGAGTGACTTTAAGACTGCTTGCAAATGCTTCCCAAATGCTAGTGCTTACTGTGATCCTTCTTTTTGTTCTTTTTTTGTTGTTGTTGTTTGCTCATAGTAAGATCTAAAAGAGGAGAAAATAAAATAAAAAAATCTTCTGAGTTCCTGCTGCTGTTAGATTTTGCAGCTGAAATGCAGCCCTGCAGTGATGTGTGTGATGGTTTGGCTGCTGGAGTTTTGTTTTGCTTGGGTTGTTACTACATGTTCCTCTACAGTCAGTGCTGCCAACAGAAACAGCTCCGAAAGGATCATTCTGGGAGAACAGGGAATGCCAAGCTAAACCTCCAAAGCACAAGGCACTGCTTTAATCAGTATTAAACTGGACAGGAAGAGGAGAGATTCAACCAAGTGTAACTCTTGTGGTTCAGTTGAGTAACTAATACCCTCTCTGGCCCCTCTCACCACACCCTCTGAGCTGTGCACAAGCTGAGGAGAAATTTGAAAACTTTCCATTTCCAACAAGTTATCCAGGGCCATTTTATCCAGAAGCCAGTCTCCTCTCTTCTGTTGCCAGATGTGATAACTGTATTTTAAAAGCAGCCTCCAGAACTGATATTTTATGGGATTTCCATCTCCTGGAGACCTCACTGTACATGTCTGACTGGTCTGTGTGGCAGCTTTCCCCTGATTTCCAGTTGGTATTTTGGAAGTCATTCCTGACTGGAGTGAATTCTTGGCAGGAGATCTGCCTTGCTGTGTTTATTGCTAACACCTCAAATCACATGATTGATGAGTTTATGGAGCTGCTCTTGCTGTACCTGTTTCTTCTTGTCAGTCTCCTATCAAAACATTCTGCACTGGGGAGAGCCTTCATGTCCTGCTTTTTCCAGGCAAAGAGCCAAAGCTTTGAGGAGTGACACTGCAGTGCTATTTAGCCATTTAGTGCAGATTCAAGATCTGCCCAAATAATCATCAAACCCCCCAGGATGGTTCCAGTGACACTATTTGTTTTAATTACCTCCAGACTTCTGTTTTGTTGTTGCCATGAGCAGCTTAGAATTGCAATGTATCAACTGAATGTGGTTTTTTTTTTTCTCTTTTAAGGAGCCAGATTTATTGTTCTGAGTTTCCAAGCCCATCTCCAGAATCAGAGGTGAAAGAATGCCATTTGCAGAAGAATCATTCCTACGAGTGCACATTTCAGCCTATTTTCCTTTTATCTGGATATACTCTGTGGATAGAGTTCAAGCACTTCCTAGGAACACTTGAATCCTCCCCAACCTGTGTCATTCCAGCAGATGTGGGTAGGTTGAGGTTCATGCACATCTCTCTTCGCTTGTGACTTTGGATTTCAGTCCTTAGATGGTATAGTTAAAGTTTTCCACAGCATTTAAAATAACTTAAAGAACATAAAAACTTTGATATTGTCTTGGATTACATGTTATTTCCATACATTTTGCTTGGCACAGGAGCAAATTGGAACTGCACCAAATACCTGTAAAATTAAACATCCAGTTTTGCATGTTTATTTTCCCTACACAAAATACAAATGTTATATTGAAAAAGGCAGCTCGTTTTTTAATTAGGTAATTTTTGGTTATCTAACTTTTCATACCTCATATGCCTTCAATTAGTTTCTATTTTGATAAGTAGGGCACTATATGTATTATTTACACAGTTATATATTTATTTAAGATCATGGGGACTGTTCATGCTCTTTCATACTTACGCAAAGTTTCTTTTGTGGCACACACAGCACTTAAATTTGTATAAACCAAGAGGCAGGAGCAGTGTTTGAGTGTTTTCAAAGACTCAAAAATGTGCAAATCACGATTTATAATCTGTTCTGTGACTCAGAGCATTCATTGGGTATTTTTTAGACACAAATGTGAACATCTTTAGCTGTTTGTCCCAGGGCAGGGATGAATGCTGAATGCCAGCACCAAAATAACTGCCTTAAATTAAAATGAAACACAAGGAAACGTGCCCATGGATTATGTGTTTGCAGCACAGTCCTGCTTTCCTTGGAATTGCAGAGGCCACAACATGTTACCTGCTACCCCCAGGATGAGGAAAAAGTAATGATTGGATTTAATGAGGAATGTCAGTGCAGATATTACAGCCATTTTTTTTCTCTTCCAATTTTCCAGTGAAGCCGCTTCCCCCTTCCAATATCAGAGCAGAACTCACCAGGAATGTGGGGCTGCTGAACGTGAGCTGGACAAACCCTGTGTTTACAAACAGTGATCTGAAATTCCAGATCCGGTATGCAGTGAACAGGGAAGAGATTCCATGGGAGGTACTGTCTTTTTTTGTCTGAATTGGAGCAGGAATCACTGCAGCGTTGTCATTTACTGTGTAGCTGCTTTTTGTGGAATATTTGGCATGGAAGAAATCAGAGGCATAAGCATTTGCAGTATCTAGCAAAGGAATATTACTGGTTATCTCACTTTCTCATTGGATTAATTTTCAGGGATTTTGACTCCGAGAGCTGCCTAAACAGACTTTTGCTCTTATTCTACATTTTTTTAACCTTCTGTCACAGCTCTGTGAAGTCTCAAACACCCCAAGCAGCTCAGCTGTGATAGAAGTTGAGCAGCTCTGTGTGGAGTATGTTGTCCAGGTGCGGTGCAGGGAGCTGGATGGATCCGGGTACTGGAGCGACTGGAGCAGACCAGCCCAAACACTTGTACAGGACATCAGAGGTCTGTGTCCTTCCAGGGGCACTTTGAGATCTGGGCCAGTGTTTTCCAGACTGAGGAGTGACACTGTTCTTCCAAACTGTCATTTTGCAGCTCCCTTGCAAGGCCCTGAATTTTGGAGAATCGTTACCGAAGATCCAGCAAGGAGGCAGAAGAACATTACGCTCGTGTGGAAGGTGAGAGCAGCCACCATTTTGATCCACAAAATGGCAAGAAATGCCAAAAAGGGAGTCTGACAACCACATGTTTCCCTGTGAGGCAAACTCAGGCAGTCATTGCTTATGGGACTCGGGATCTGCCTCTTGCTTGGCTAATCCTGGTGAATACTGGTTATACTACTGGGATGCAGTTGGAGATGGTTTTTCCTTCTTGGCTTTTAAAGGCTGAGGCAGGACAGAGGAAAAAGTCCCTCAGTGCCTGCTCACTCCTGTTTGCCCATGTTGTGTGCAGTTGGCTGCTCTGGGTTTTGAACCCTAAAAAATGTGTGAAACAGTGAATTACTGTAGGAATCTAAAAGTTTGTCTTTCCTTGTTCTGGGAAGAGAGGGAATAAGTGTCAACTCTCTGAGAGGCACAGAAGGAATTAAGTCTTTACATGGACTCCAGTGCCTTGGCTAAAAGGACAGGAGCCAGGCTACAGAATATATATATATATTGGGTCATATTTTCTTAAAATTGGCACTGCCCAAATAACATTTGCTTTGGAAATGAGAGCCAGGGGAATGAATTAATGCCCATTTTTGCGACAGCCACTGATGAAGAACCACTCGTTGTGCAGCGTGAGCCGATACATCATAAAGCACCAGACACCAGGGAACATCTCCTGGGTGGAATATGTTGATCATGGCACCACCTGGTCTTTTCCATGGACTGAGCACACTCACACCATCACAGTTTTAGCCATGAATTCTATTGGAGTTTCTTCAGTTAATTTTAATTTAACTCTCTCACAGCAAATGAGCACAGGTAAGAACAGCCATTTTGGGAATCACAAGGAATCCTTGTGATGCTCTTTCTTTGTAATAAAATTCCCTCTGTTAGAATAAGAAATGTTTTATGGGGATACATTCAGGACCAAGAGAGCTATTTGAAAACTGAAATTTCCATTGTATGAAAATCCTAATGATCTTTGGGTTGGGAAAAGAGTTGTCTGTCACTGGGCTGACTTCCCTCCTAACAGAATATAAAGCAATTAGTCAAAGAAAAATGAAATCCTACTGTAGAACTAATCTTTCATCTACTTTGTCTTGGGAACACCCAACATTCCTGCTGGGGAATGTTTTGTTGTTTCCAAAATGAAATGTGGTTGTGTTTCTGGCTGCTCACCTGACGGGCTGCCAGGGTGCAGAGTTCTCAGAGGTTTGGCTTGACTTCCTGAGTAGCAATTCATGGATTTGACTGCACTCTGCTGTGTTTATTCCTGACAGTTCAGTATTGCTGATAATTTTTGGTTAAGGATAAATAAGGAGGTGCAAATGAGAATCGGGATATTTGATGTCTAAGAAATTTGATGTATTTAGCATCTGGGACTGGTTGGTGTTAACTGAGCTTAGAGAGAAACATCTCTGCTGATGTCAACTGAAGATCAGGCTTTATTAGGTAGGAGATAACTAAACAAGTGTTCAAGTGCTGAAATTTAGCAGTCCTGGATAGTTTATGGGATGTTGATCATGGCTGTTCCCCCTGTTCCTCAGTGGATGCCGTGCGGTCGCTGAGCGCTTACCCCGTGAACAGCACCTGTGTCATTGTGGTCTGGACTCTCTCACCCCAAATCTATATGATAACATCCTTTGTTATTGAGTGGAAGAACCTTAACAAAGAGGAGGAGACAAAATGGGTGCGAGTTCCTCCAAATATGAGTAAATATTACATTTATGGTGAGTGTGCACTTGAAAATATACCGCATAATGTTATTTTGCTGAGCTTTTGGAGTCCTGTTTTTATTTCTGATGTCTTTCATGGTAAGGACCAATAGACAAATCTTTGATGATCATTAGAGGAGTGACTGTTTTAATAATCAGGTTAACAGAGTGAGGCTCAGGAGTGTGTTCATTTTGTGGCAATACAATAAAATTAGTTCTGGAATATTGAGTACAGAAGCTAATTAGTTTAGTATGTGCTTTTCATTTGCATTTTGGCTTTAACCTTAAAAGTTTTTACAGTAGATCCATGAAGATGTTAATTCCATGACAGAATAATGCTGGATTATCCAGGATGGATTAATAGTTTTAATCTTATGATATTAAAGTAGGGATCTATAAAGGATTATTTCCCTTATTGCCTTCTCTGGGTTGATCTGAACTCTGAACTGTGACCAGAGCCTCTGTGGAGGGAATTGTCTAAAAGTTGGATAATATTTTGGATTCAAATGTCTGATTTCCTCTTTCCAGATTACTTTATTCTGATTGAGAAGTACCAGTTCAGCCTGTACCCTGTGTTTGCTGGAGGAGTTGGCAGAGCCAGAGCAACAGATCAGTTTAGCAAAGGTGACTGACAGGATCTTTGTCCTTGTCTTTTATAAAATAGGAGCTTATAAAAGTGACCTTTACATGCAAAAGTCTCTGTCTTACCAGAAAAAAATATTGGTAATGAAGCAATTGTAATGTAACTACAAACAGACTTCAGTAGCTTTAATTTGAAAACTCTGTGGGATGAGTTCAGTGAGAAACTAAATTCCTATTTAAAATGATTCCTTCCTTTTTGTCTCTTTATTCTCAAGGGAAAGGTTTGTTGATTTGCAATGACACTGTTTATCAAGGCTTTTTTCCATTTAAGCAGTTGTTTCTATTGTGTTATTTCCCTATTGCAAACTATTTGTTCACAGACAAATTATTTTTCTGCATTATTATCTGAACTCCTTTATTTCCAGGTGGATTTGAAAATGAGAATAATGGCAGCCTCTCCGTGGTTCTGCCAATAGTTATTTCAACCTCTGTTTTGTTGCTGGGAGTGTTGCTGGTTTCACACCAAAGGTATGTTTTTTGTTGTCATCTAAAAGTCCCAGGTGGTGCAGCTTCACTGGTCCCAGTCTGCTGAACTGGTTTCACAGAATCCCAGACTGGTTTGGGTTGGGAGGAATATTAAAGCTCATCCAGTTCCACCCCCTACCATGGGCAGGGACACCTTCCACTATCCCAGGTTGCTCCAAGCCCCATCCAGCCTGGCCTTGGACACTTCCAGGGATGGGGCAGACACAGCTTCTCTGGGTAGCCTGTGCCAGGGCCTCACCACCCTCACAGGGGAGAATTCCTTCCCACTATCCCATCTAACCCTGCCCTCTGGCAGTGGGAAGCCATTTCCCCTTGTCCCATCCCTCCAGGCCTTTGCCCAAAGTCTCTCTCCAGCTCTCTTGGAGCCCCTTCAGGCATTGGTGGGTTGGGGTCATCCAGCACAGACTGTCTGGACCTTTGATAATTTGCAAAACTGCCACCTGGTATGTCACTTCTTTATATTTTGCATTAAATTTCAGCCATCTATAATATCTAAAATGAATGTTTCATGGTCATAGTGCTCTGGATAAATAAAATTGCAGAGATTCCTTTTCTGTACAGTACAGCCCCTATGACGTACCAACTCCAGCATTTACCTGACATTTCAGAATGAAGAAGCTGCTTTGGGAGGATGTTCCAAACCCCAAGAATTGCTCGTGGGCACAAGGAGTTAATTTTCAGCAGGTGTGTATTTCCCTGGTGATGCTGCTTCCCCCAGCCCAGGGATTCTGGCTGCTGTGAGTTCAGGACTGGGCTCTACCTGTGGGTAAGGCCAGACCCTGCCTAACTTCTGAAGGAAGAACTTGGAGCCTCTGGAGTCAGCAATACAGAGAGCTGAGAGCTGGAAAAGTGCCAGGACCAGACCCCAAGAGCTCTTTTGAATGTTTAAATTTTACAGCAATTAGTGAATCAGTTGTAGAATCCCGTGGGTGTAACGTTTATGCACCTTAGTTTGTATCAGCAAACAAAGTTTCTCCTGGTCCCAGAGTATCATCACCGAGACAATAATCCAAATTTAGGTCTGGTAATTCCAAAAGAGCATCTTGGGGCCATGCTTGAGCTTCCCTGTGGGTTTGGATCTAGTTCCATCTGGTCAGCAAAGTCTAGGAGCTGGTGACCTGAGGCTGACTTTTCTCCTGAGTTTTATGGAGCTCCTTTGCCTGTTGTTTAATGCAGTTTGCACCTAGCTCACACCATACATGCATCTGGAAATCCAGCTGCGTCCTGGCTGATACTCCAGAGGATTCCATTTCCCAAGACACTGGATTATGCATTGTATTTGATAAATATCTGACAGGCTTTAATGAGTGATGTGTCAGAGCTGACAGATGGTGGCCTTTGCCACACAACACCCCTGGTCCTTGGATGTGGTGGGTTTAATCTCTGTAGGCAACTCTATCTGTGTTTGCTGTGGTGCCCAGAGAGCAGATCCCGGGGGCTGGGATGAGGGAAGGGATATAAACATCTGTGTTCAGGATAAACCACCTGCCTCAGGCGAGCAGGTGTATGAGGGGGACACAAGGTTTTTTGGTTGTCCAAAATCTTCCTGTTAATTTTGGTGATGGACTTGTGTGGGACAAGTACTGAAGTCACAAGAAATCAGTCCTGTCACGTGAGGGCCAAGGCAACACTGATAGTGAGTTTGGAGTGACTGGAAGCCCAAGATACATGAGTTGTACCCTCTTTGCTATAATTGCACACTCCTCTGAGTATTTTGACATGTTCCTCATTGTTTTGGCAGCTTCCCTGCTGTAAAACATGGTTTGTTGATGTACATAAAACCTGGTTTAGTCTGTTTTGTCCTGAATTCATTAGAAATATATGTTTTTCAAGTGAGTTTTCCTTTGTAGCTCTCCGAGTGCTGGTGTTGCTGTCAGTTCATCCTGCTGTACACACACCTGTATTAAGTAGTAGTAAATCCTATATTTCTCTGAAGTAAAGGTGTTTCTCTTCACCCAAAACATAGAGCTGCTACTTAGATGGAGGTGTTCCAAAAATACTGTGGACAGGCTGAATTTGACCCTGAATAATACAATCCTAGCAAGGAAAGTTACTTCACCTGCCATATAAATTATTAAATCTGCTGAGGAAATATATTGTAGAGGATTTTCAACTATATGATCTTGAAAAACAATGTGGGAACTTGATGTGGCAAAACTCCAGGGTCCTCAGAGTGCCCTGGGAATGCACTCAGGTGTTTGGATTTGTGATCCAAAAAATCAGTATCTTGATACTGCAATAAAACTTTTAAGCAAGAGATGAGCATTAAAATATCTCTTTTTCTTCCAGCCTGAAACTTTTGAGCATCTTTTTACCAAGCACCCTGAAGCCACCTCATTTGAACCTCTCCTAGATGCAGAGATAGTGCTGGAAGACATCAGTGTCACCAAAGCCTTGGAAAAAGAAGACACACAAGATTTTTTAGGAATTGCTTCCACATTTCCAAACCCCCAAGACTCTGAACGTGACTCTGCTTGCTCGAGCAGCCACTTCAACAGCAGCAGCTCCTCCCAGAGCTCCCAGGAGGTGCAGGGCAGTGGAGGAATTGACCTCAAATATGCGACTGTTGTCGGCAACTCCCGATCCGATGGGCTTTGCGAGTGGAAAATGAATCCAAGGAGTTGTTTTGATCGATGCTTCTTAGCAGAAGATTCCACGGTTTCAGGTGCCTTCTCCAGTAGCACTTGGGAGGTGGGAAGTGGAGTGTTTCTGGTGTTCCCTGGCTCACCGGGCAGGCAGCCCAGCAAGACCCTGTCCCTTATCTCTTCAGAGGGATTTTCAGAGCCTTCCGACCACGACGATGCTTTCACGGACAGTCTTGAGCGGAGCCTGTGTTACCTTGGGATAACACCATTGGAAAAAAGAGAAAATGGTATTTTTCTAACAGAAAGTTCTGAGATGCTGTGTCAGTTCCATACAGGGAATCTGCTCACAGACACGGGAGTTCTTCAGCGCACACCGAGGGATGTCCATGGGTTTATCCAAAGTAGCCTCAAGCCCAAAGCCATGGTGCCATATGTGCCACAGTTTGGGATCGCTGCTGCCAAGGGAAAGGAGGCCACAGAGAAAAACTCTGCTGTCATCACACCATAATTTGAGACTACTACTGGGTTTTTAGGTGTTGATGCATTCCCCTGCTTTTCCCTCTCCTGACTTCCTCCAGGAGCTCTCCTCTTTTGGAGCTGGGTTCTGTATTTAAGTGCCAGGATTTAAGTAGGAAAAAATTCCATTCCTTGACCTAATTTTCAAATGTGAGGCCTTCCTTTAGAGATCTGATTGTCCAAGTTACCTCAGGTACCATGTTACCTATTGCTGGTGCCTGTTAGAGGTGTTACGTCTGACAACTCCAGTGAAGAATTGGATTTGAAATCAGATTGGGTGCTGTAGACATTGAGGTGAGAGGCTTTGGGAGATTCCCAGACACTCCTCAAGGGCTCAGAAGGATTCAACACCATCCACCAAATGAACCCAATGCCTTTCTTATGCAGTCACTGACTGTCCTTTTGTCTTGGTGTGGGTTCCATCCAGTTCTGTAGCCTTGGGCTTCTCTCCATTTCTTGTTGTCCAACAGTTTTCCCCTGGGGAGAGCACGTGTATTGGCAGCACAGACCCATGCACACATCTTCTCTCTGTTTAGGAGTGAAGTGTCTCCTCAAACTGCATTCAAAGAGCTTGTTCTGGTTTTAGGGTTCACCTGGGGACCCCAAGGATGAGGGAGCAAGGAGTGACCTTATATGTAGACTGAAATATTTATATGGGAGGTGGTTTTGGGGGGGGAAAGCTTGAATGTGTCATTTCACTGGGAATGACTTGTGACACCAAGTTGAGCTGGATGTGGTTGGAAGGAAGGAGTCAAGCAGTCAAAGGCTCAGGGAAGCCTCAAGAAGAGGAAGAGAATAAAAATTCTTAAGTTTTCATTAATTGTGGGTGTTACCTGGATAAACTGATGTTTGGAAGTTAAACATCCACACTTTTGTTGTTGAACACAAGATTCCAGTACAAATGGTACTACCATAAAACTGACATCTCTCCCAACCACTTTCTTAAGATTCTGCAGTAGAAAAGACAAGAATTTGATCCAAGGACCCTGTATTTTTGATCTTGTGTGAGCTAACCTGTCTGTATGGACTTGGAGAAGTCAGTTTGCCTCCACAGCCCTACTTCAGTCAGTGGGAGAGCTCCAGGTGGGAGGAAAATCAGGTCTTGCATTCTGGCTGTATTTTCTGGGATAACCAGGTAAAAAAGCCCATACCTATTTGCAAGCCAAATCTGTTGGTTTTGTTTTTTTTTACTTCATAGTTGGTAAATATTTTTGTACATGTGCCTTTTCAGAGAACTATTTTGAGGAGCTAAGAAGGATGAATTTGTTGTGTATTCCAAAGCTAAATCTCTGTTAAACTCAACAGAGGCAAAACCAAAAGGGCAAAACCCAACGACAATAGTAAAAACCAAAGCGAGTGTGAATTTAAGACCAGCTTAACACAAAACCCAGCTGCTGGTGGTTTTGGACAAGCTGCTGACCTGGCTCTTGTGGGCTGCTTTGTTTCTGATGTTGACTGTGATGCAGATCTGATGTTCTGGTTTCAAAAATATTGTGTGTGCTGAGGGATTAAAAGATGTTTTCTGTTGAGGACCCCAAAACTCGCTTTCACTGTGATTGGAGGCTGTGGGACAAACCTGCAGGTTCCTGCAGCATTCCAGGGGTAAAGCTGTGACAAGCACTGAGGGGAATGCTGACTTAGGATTTATCTGAGAGAAGGAATTCCCTCCTGCCGGCATGGGAACTTGATGTGGCACAACTCCAGGGCCCTGGGAATGGGCTCGGCTGTTGGATTCTGCCTCTCCAGGGGGTTTGTCCACCAGATCCAACATCCCCTGGAGTGTGAAGATGTGGGAGGTGAGTGTCCAGAAAAATAATTTAGCTGTGTTTGAAGATCTTCTTTCTCAAGACATGAAAAGCTCACGTTGATTTTAGCGCACTCAGTCCTTACCCAGTAACTCTGTAAGGACAAGAGTAGCATTAACCGTGGGAAGGATCAGCTGGGGGAACCAGGGAAGGCTTTCCTGGGAATGTGGGAAAATGCAGGAGTTAACCTTCTGTCCCTGTCATGCAGGACTGTGCCTCCAGCTGTGCTCAGGAATTGCTCTGTTAGGAGAAATGCATGGGGTCTTCCCTCGATGGATGGTGGTATCAGCACTTTTGGGAGTCCAGCCTGTCCTCCCACTGCTATCCCACGTTTTTTCCAAATGGCCAGACCAAGTGTTGCTCCTCAGGAAAAGAAATTCATCTGCTCTACAGAAATCCTGATGTGGATGTCAGAAATACAGCAAATGTGAGCTGGTCTCTTCTGCTTCAGCAAAAAGAGATTTTCAGTGTAATTAGTGTAGAACCAAGTGACAGAATCCCTTCCTGGGGTTCCTGGTCGTGCAGGTGAACCCAGGTCCTGACCCACAGCTGAGGCCACAGCTGTACCAGTTTATCCCATAAATAATTCCTGAAACTGCTTCTCAGTCTGGCATTTTCATCCGGATCAAACGGACATTCGATCCCTCTCTTCACCTCTCTCTGCTCACATATAAAGCCAAAATCTGCATATTCTGAACCCACCATCTGCTGCGTCTGCCTTGCCCTGGCTCCAGTTACAGCTTCAGCTCCGGCTGCTCCTGCAGGCAGCAGCTGCCTTTGGGAGAGGAAATTAGGAGCTGGGGCAAGTTATCTTGTTATTTTCCACCATTATTTTTTCCCCTCAACTTCAGGTCAGTTTACTTGTGTAACAGAGCTGAGTCCTTCCCGTGCTGTGGCGGATCACAGGGGTTTGTTCCATGTTTCCAGCCAGCTCCTTCTGCCACGATGCAGCCACTACATGTGTTTGAGGCAGGAGCAAAATATCGTGGGAGAGACGGAGATGGGAAGGTGCAGTGCCTGGACAAAGGTGGTTTTGGAAGGTAAGGTGATTTTTTGTAGTCAGAATAGAAGCTCTCACTCATTTCAAAACAACTGTCCATGGGGCCCAAGGGACAGAGGAAGGAGCTGAAAGGAGCTCTGTAGCAGGAGCTGTCCTTGAAACTGGAGTGGAACAGAGCCGGGAGTTAGTGCTCACTGACTCTTGGCAGGAGACCTGGGAAGTCCCTGCCAAGAAACAGGGAGAAAGTAGGGAACAGGGTCATGCTGGGATCTGCATCGGAGGAACAGGGTTCCTGGGGACAAAATGAGTTTCAGCTGATGCCCTTCACCTTCACCCCTGGTCTGATGGGGTCTCCTCTGTCAGTGGCTGTCACTGGTGAGCAGGTGTTTCCTGTCACAGTGAGCCATCACCTGGTGTGGGAGCCAGTCCTGCCCCAGGGTTTCCCACTGGAAAACTCGCTCATCGACATGTTTTTTTTTATTTGGGAAAACCCTTAGAGTTATACTTTATAGGGCTGGACCTGAGGAGCCCAGAGCTGCTGCCTGAGACACATTTTTCTCCGCTGTCTCTGGAAGTGTGAGATCCTGTTGTCCTGCAGTGCCCCACACTGTGCAACTGGGCACAGGGAGAGCTCAGAGGATCAGGGGCAGGTGTCTCTGCTTTTGCTTGGCTGGATAATCTTAAGGGTCTTTTCCAACTGAAATGACTCTGGAATTCTCTGATCTGGCTCATTTGTTGCACACACACCTGGTCCTGCTGTGTCCATGTGTGCAGGTGCAGCAGTAACTGATGGAAGAGCAGATTTCCTGCCCAAATCCTCCTCCATTGGTGCTGCTGGCACAGCACAAACCGCATGGAGTCGGCTCCGGGCTTGGCATTTCCCTCCTGGATTTGAGTGGGATACTCCTGTGCTCAGACTCTTCAAGGTCTCCCTGTTATTTGGAGTGAGCTGAGGCATTGCTGTGAGCAGCTCCTGCTGCCCACAGTCAGTTCAGGGACTGAAATGGCAACACAAAGCCTTTGAGTGCCCTGAAAAGCCACCAAGTCCCACGGGATGGGTTGTCCTACCTCCCCTTCCCTGCTCCTGGGGAAGGACCCCCCATGTCCCCACTCTTTAATCATCCCTCTAGGCACTGCAGAGCCTGGGGGACAGGCCAGGCATGGCCACCTCTGCCCTGGGAAGTGTGAAGGATCAATGGATCACTTATTTTGGGACACATGAGGAAAAGTCCTGTGATGCAAATGGGCTTTGCAGCTGGACACTGGATGGGGAGAGAGATCAGTGGAGGTGAGCAGTGAACACATGGCAAGTTGAGGTTTTTTCCAAGGAATACTCAGGTGGGTTGGTGTGGGCTGGTGGGGTTTTTTTTGGTGTTTATTTAAATAAACACAGAAGTAAGAAAATTACCCCTTAGATATTTTTGTTTTATAGCCACCATCTCCATGACACCTCTATGAGCAAGGCCTGAAATCCTCACCTGCCTCCCCCCTCTGCATCACCCACTGCTGGGCTCACCCTTACCAGCTCCTGGGGAACCTGCTTGGAACTGGGAAGCCAATGGGGATGGGGAGGCAGGAACAGGACACACTCCTTTTGTGTGTCCTTCTATAAAAAAAACCCTGATCAAACTCAGAAATTAATGTGCTGGGGGAAGAGTATTAATTTTTGGAAACTGCTAAGGTTGTCTGTAATAAATACTTCAGTATGATGCACTTCTGGAGGGAGTTTCTATAGTTATTTGAATACATATATGCAAATATTATGATACTCAAATATTATTTAAGTAATAATATAATATACAAACCAGTTGCTTTTATTATCCCACTTTATTATAATTTTACTGCAGTGAACCACCACTACCACTAACGAGTTATCCCTGCTTCTCTCTGGGACACAGGGACTCACTTGCTGTTGCTCTCCATTAACTCTCAGTGTGCCTCCTCAGTCAGGGTTTTATGATAATAACACAAAACTGCTTTTATACCAGGGAGTTGGAACTAGATGACCTTTAAGGTCCCTTCCAACCCAGGATTCCATAATTTTAAAGCATGGAAGTGAGTGATACATCCTTCAAGTCATTACCCTGTGATTTTGCTGTGGATGTTCCACATTATGTGTTCTCTGTTGCAGAAAAGATAATTAAAATGCAGGTTTCTGGTAGGAATTTCTGCAAGAGGAAGGATCCCGTTCTTCCAGTCCTCCTTCTGCTGGGAAAGCAATAGGAATTACTTTTATCAAGGTTTGAATTAAGTCCATAGGCCGTGGTGTGCATCCAGATTTTTCCAACATGCCGCAGTCAAACTCTGGGATTTCAGTGCTGACCCAGTGCCCAGATGCTGCAGTTGACAAGGACATGGTGGCAGCACTGTGGCTCTCACAGCAGAGCTCTGCAGTGCTGGCACCCAGCCCCAGCAACACCAAAAGGACCAAAAAATAGCTGCCTTTCAAGAAGAGCCAAACTGGAAAGACACAGAATCCTTGTGGATGGAAAACCAGGAGGTTTTGGCAGGTGCCATTCTGTTCACTAATGATTCCAAACAAAAGAAAAGGGAATTGTCTGTGTGAGACTCTAATTAATTACTACCCATCAGGAGCTGCTTATGCAAGAGCTGTCATCAGCAAAGCAGGGCCAGGCACTGAGAGGCTCTCCCTAGGAGAGCTGAAAATCAGTCTTGATGGCTTCTGAAATAATGCAGCGTCCTGCTGGGAGGGAATGAATGGAAAAACAAATTATGAAGAGAGATGGAGGAAAGGAGATCCTGGGGGGGCTTTGAATGTGGATGGAAAGACGTGGCCAGCGAGGTCTCTGGGCTGTGTGGGGCCTGTGTGTGATAAAGGTCATGACAGTGCCCACCTTTGCAGTTCATATCCAGTTAGAGGGTCTTGTTTGGCCTTTCTCACTGCCAGTGAAGTGCAGCCCCCCTCTTTCCATAGTCCTGGATGGGCCCTTTCTGGATGCAAATGAAGCTCATTTGCTATCACTGAAAATTACTTCAAAAGCATCCATTTGTGCCTTCAAAGCCGAGAGGAGCATTAGGAACAGGTAACAAGCACAGAACTGCCTCGTGCTACTTCTACAAAGCTGTTTCTCAGCAGAGAAACTCATTTCCATATGGCACCAGCTGTGTCACTTGGCAAAGGAGAAGAAGCGACCTGGGCTGGTGGAAGGTGTCCCTGCCCAGGGAACGGGGGTGGAACTGATGGGCTTTAAGGTCTTTTCCAACCCAAACCAGTTTGGGATTCTATAATTCAATGAATAGACAGGGTTGGAAAACCAAGGACTAGAGTCCCTGTTAGTTCTCTCAAATCCAAGCTGGCAAAGCACATACACAGGTGGGCAGGAGACCCAGTGCAGGCTGTAAGGAAGCACTCAGAGACTTATTTCAAGCTTCAACTGATGACTAAAGAGCTAGGCTGGAAGAGCCTGGCACTGAAAGGATTATTTAGTCTTGTGGCTGCCTAATGTCAAAAGAGACCTGCTGCTGTTTGCATGAACAGCTTGTCATTCCTCTGCTCCAGCTGGGTGGGCATGAAAACACCAGCTGAGGGGCTGCTGCCTCAGTGGGGACCAACCTACTCCTCAGCACTGGGACCCTGAGGGACCTGTGAGGGGCTCAGCCCTGATCCCTGTTTCTGCACCAGGTACCTTTCCACACACCCTGGAAATTCTTTCTGGCCTGGAGCAGGGGCAGAGAGAGCTGCAGAGAGGTTTCTTCCAACAGCTCTTCCTGTTGGGTTTCTTTTTGGGTCTTCCTTGGGTTTCTTTGTTGGGTTTCTTTTTGTTTTCAATCCACAGGATTTTGAAATGCTCTCTGAAAGTACAGACAATGTTTTATTTGCTGCTTTGTCTTGTAATGGTGCTGGTGAAGATTCTGGGGCACCAGGAGTGGCTGAGGGAGCTGGGGGGGCTCAGCCCTGAGAAAAGGAGGCTCAGGGAGGACCTTCTGACTCTCTACAACTCCTTGACAGGAGGGTGAAGCCAAGTAGGGGTTGGGCTCTGCTCCCAGGGAACGAGGGACAAGGGGAAACTGCCTCAAGTCACACCAGGGGAGGTTCAGGTTGGATATTGGGAAAATTCCTTCCCATAAAGTGTTGTCCAACCGTAGCACAGCCACCCAGGGCAGAGAGTCCCCATCCCTGGAGGGATTTAAAAACTACGTGGATGTGTCTCTTGGGGACATGGTTTAATGGTGTCCTTGGCAGTGCTTGGAAATGGTTGGACTCGATGGTCTCAGAGGGTTTTTCTAAGCTTAAGTATTCCATGATCTGTAATATTGTAACTATGGGTCCTTTATTCTCTTTTCCTCATCAGTTGGATATGAAAATAGACATTGAATTAGGAGGGGGTGGAACACGATGAGCTTTAAGATCCCTGACAGCCCAAACCATTCCAAGATTCTATTCCATGTAGAATTCAAGCTTTAATGTCATGACTCAATTCCTTTTGTCTGTTACGTGTATTACTTGAGTTCGGATCACTTTATTAGATGAAACTTCAGCTGATTCCTTCATAAAATACCAGGACCTTTGCTGTTATGCAAGACAAGAACTGGAAAATATTGTTAGTGGCTGTTTTTTCACAGACTCTATCAACATCTAGACACAGACCCTCCTACGGTTTTATAAACTGGGCTGGGTACAACACTCGAGTTCCAGGCTGGCAGCCAGAGAGTCCTCACTGCCAGCAGGAGAATATTCACCAGCAGCTCCCTCTGCAAGTGTCAGCTGGGACCCCCAGCACCACCTTAATCCTCTCAGGGATTGAGATCTTCCCAAAGAGCTCAGGGGAATGAATCAGCTCCGTGTCTGCCAGTCTTGTGGCTGAGGAGGAGGAAGAGGAGTGAAGTGCTTGTACTGATCCAAGGCTGTGGGGAAGCTGCAAATTGACATAAGCTTTTTCCTTCCTCAATTCTTTGCCTGGAAAAACCCACTTATCTTGTCTTCCCTGATAAAATCAACACCTGATCCTTTCTGGGCACCTTTTGGGCCTGCCATGAAAGCTGTGGAACCCTGAGCTGAATCAGTGGAACGTCCACCTTTTCCAGAGCAGGGCACAAAACAATCCACCTTCCTGGTGGTATTTTTTCTGCTCTGTTGCATGTATTTTCCAGGACATCCAGCACTTCCCAGCTATGTCTGCGATGATCCCCATGGCTAAGGATTCTCCTAATGCCCTTCCTCCCTCTTAGAACCCAACCTGTAGAGAAAATTGGGAATCTGAGATCGCAGGAAGTGCTGTAATTCTGCACGGTTGTCTTTAACCAAAATATTCTGGTTTCCAAACTTATTTCAGAAGGACTAGTCATCCATGTAGTAATCCTTATTGGCTTAGGACTATGATAAAACCTTTCATGCCACCACTGCTTCCCATCTCCAGTCATCCTGACGGCTGCAAGCTTCACCTCCATGCTGGTTTAGGAATGAGGAATTCCGGTGGTTGCATTCTGTCCTTGGCATTACTTTAGGGCTGCAGGGGAGTGCCTGTATTTAAAAGCTGCACAGCATTTTAGAAGATATTAAAATTAATAAATTGAGCTTCAGTGGTTTCCTAAGCTTTCCCTTTTCCCAGGTAAAGCTGGTTGGTCTTTGTTAGGGAAGCCAGTCTGTAGGCTGCCTGGATTGCTGTATTTATCCATTTACATGCATGATTTGGGAATCCACAGCAACCTCCTCATCCTGAGGAGAGGTGAGAGTGAACAGCCTTATTAGCAGCCTCTCAAATGAACTTTTGAAAGGCTAGGAAGTGCATCCTTCCCAGCACAGCTGGCTGCTCCATGCATTTCTCCCAAATAAATCCCTAATAATGCTTCAGGAAGCTAAGGAGGGCTGGAGTGCCTGCCCTGCACCTTATCCCTCCTTGCTCAGCTCTTCTCTCTCTCTTGAAAGCAAAAGCAACAATTCTTCTACTTCTGGTATGAAATGTGGAGGGTAAATCTCCTTGCCTGATCACAGCATCTGTTATTAATTTAATAAAATTCTTTTAATTCAGTTCTCTTCCATTTGATATATGTGAGCTTCTTCAGCCACTTCGGCTGCAGGGGAAGGACAGAGAGGGGAGCACAAACATTCCTTAATTCTGCCCAATGAATTAATTCATTGACCTCTTACAGTATCCAAGGTCTTTGTTTCCTTTCTCTGTTTCCATACTGTCCTATTAATCCCTTAACACTCTGCAGCCTCCCACCAGTTTTCACCTGAATCCCCTTTTCTGGTACCAAAACTTTAACAGAAGAGGAGAGAAGATGACAAAGCCATTTGGGTTTGCTGAACTGAGGACACAGAGGGAAGTTGTGTGGGGGGGGTACTTGCTGTCTTTGCTTGGTGTTGGCAGCACCAAGAAATCTCCTGATCCTCTCTGAAAAGAGGGATTTTGGAGAGGGGAGGACACCAAATAAAGAGAAAACCCAGAAAATTTTGCAAAAAACCACAAAATGGTGTCAGTGGAGGTTCTGGGGCTGCACTGCCTGTTGGGGGTGGTGGTGGAGGGTACAGGAACTTCCTTCTGCCTAAAATCAGCCATTATCATTCCAAACACATTTGCTTTTGCTTCCTTTCTCGTTTAATGGGAAATGTATCTTTGTACTGTTTTGACAGGGCCTCACTGAAGCCATTTATTCTATTCTGTACAAGCTCTCCTACCACATATTTCTCCAAAGGATCTCAGTGCATTAAGCAAAACGACAGACATCTGCCAGGTTATTTTTTTTCTCTCAGTCTCCTCAGGAAGAAAATAAAATGAATGCAATAGTGTCCTATTTTAGTAAGTTGGACTTTTACCCCGTCCTCTTTCACACATGCACTTCTTTATTTTTTTATAACAGAGAAAGCAAAACCCAAGGGATGTATACTTCCCACGGAGCAATAATTGGTGACACAGTTATTACTAATATTTACTTCTTGACTCACTCTGCATCCTCATGTTTGATCCAGAGGTAGTTCTACTTTCTGGACACAAAGCTGTACTATCCCTCCACTGAGGAGCAGGAAGGAAGGTATCACCAATATTCTTCATCCTACTGGGCAGCTTTTTGGGTTGCAACACAGAAGATTGAAAATCCTGCGCCATAACGGGGCAGAAATGGTAATGATGGAGATGGTAACCTGGAAATGATGAAAAGCATCGCTTGGGTTGGTAAGTGAGAACTCCACGTCAACAATGCATCCAAAAATACTCTTCAGTTACTGCCTGAACTGATCCCTTGGGCATCACCTCTATGGTGTTGGCACTTAAAGAATGGTTTGGGTTGAAAGAGATCTTAAAGCTCATCTAAACCATGATCTTAAAGACTATTTGCCTGACTATTGTGTATTTGAGAGCTCATTAGATGTCTATGGGGAATGACAAAGGCACTGACTGCACAGCATTGGTCAGTGTAAGTCACTGAGAAGTGACTTTTTCCCAAGGCTGGCAGGATCTCAGGCAGATTTATGGGCATTAAGTCCTTTAGGATGTTTAGAGCTTCTTGACAATGAAAAATTTGTGCTCCTGAGTGGCATTTGATAATTGTAGCACAGCAATGTCAGAACTGTGAGCGCTGCAGATTTCAGTGTTCAGTTCTAGTGTGGATTATGAGTGCTCAGGGCCTCTGGAATGTCTTAATGCCAGGGATGACTTCTTGGAGTTGACTTGGCAGATCAGTGGAGGGATATAAGAATAACACGAGCCTGTGATACAATCACAGCATGAGCTCTGAGGAGTTTTTTAATTTCATCCTCCTGGTATCAGCCCTCACTACCAAGTTTCCAAGAGGATGCCAGGCAGCCAGAGGGCTGGAAAGAGAGGAGGAACACTTGGGGCTGCTGCTGCCAGCTCACAGGCAGCAGTAACAAGCAGGTCCTCCCCACCAGGGGGAAGCTCTGCTGTCTGTTCTCAGGCTTTGGAATTTCATCCATGACCATAAATCGTTGTCTAAACCAGGATTACTGATGTCTCGTTGCCAGGGAGTTAAAATCTGGGATGTGCTGCCTGGAGGCTGTGCAGGATGAAAAGCAAGACTTTCATTTTCCTGGCTTTGTAGTCTAGAAGAATTTCTTTTAACCATTTGAAAATTCTGTCCCATAACTTGTATTGTTTGGTGCTTACAGTTAAGAGACAACTCTCCTAAATATTCCATACCCAACAACCAAGGACCTGCCTGAATCTAAACCCCAAAGGTTAAACCTGGAATCTAGGGAATGACTGCTGAACTGACTTCTCTATGGAGTTTCACAAAGTTTGACACTGTTGCACACCAGACTCTCAACCACATTTCTCACACCTGACTCTGTCCAAGGCAGCAAACAGAGCAGGGGAAAATATCACCGCTGCCCCTTCAAGACATTGAAATGCTACAAATGGAGGGAAATGTTGGGAGTAATATTTTATTGGCAAAGGATGAGGTGATTAAGTTATAATGGTGCAAAACATTCAGGAGAAATACTTTTCATGGCTGTAAAGATTCCAGCACTTCAGCATCGTGTGCTCATGGAGGTTGTCCTTCTTCTGTACCCTTGTTTGTAATATGAAGTAATAAAGGAAATTCAGTATATACCTGAAATCATCATTTGAATTAGAATTGTTGGCAGTCTTACACATTTTTTTTACACATGTACAGAAATAAATTTGCCTTTGGGAGGGGGAATTGAAATTTGATTGATAATTACTTTTATATTTTGTGTATGCAAAAAGAAACTCCTGTATATTATAGACATCTATCAAGCAGTTATTAACTCTTAGTTTTATTGAGCTGGACAGCAGGACAGACAATCTTTTCTCCTCTTTATGATTATGTTGTACAAAACTTTCATTCAATATTGTCCTTTTACTGCATAAAGACTGGTTTATCAGGGTCTGGTATGGTCTGGACTGTGGGTCTGTGGGATACAAGGCCCTAGGATGGTACTTGAGCAGGAATTACAACACAGCAGCCCTTCTGTTCAGTTTTCAGAGCCTGCAGTCATTAATCCCTGGAAAAAAAATCAAGGGGCTGTGTGTCATCCACAAATAACCAGTTTAACTCTTAATTTAAAAGGTTTTATAATGAATGGATTTTATTTTTCTGTTCTGGACTCTGAGGTTTTGGGAGCTGGGGTGGGTTCTTTAAGCCTTTTAAATGCTGCTCCTCAGCCACGGAGACTGGAAACTTCCTCTTTTAACATGTGAACCAAGTTCTTCACATTATTACTCCAGAAACTTGCCCTTTGATGAAGACATCAAACACCCAAAGATCTCGCATGACAGTGAGGATCAAACAGGAGTTCCTGCCATAACGAAACCATATGAGTTCTCCTTATCTCCCACATCAGGGGTGTTTGGGGGTGGTGTGACCATCACATACAGACATGACACACTCTGCCATTGCATCTTTAAGGTAGAAGCAGCTCTTGTTTGCCAGCTTGGCCCAGCTGTGCCATCACGAGTGTCCTGTCGTTTGTACCTTGCAGGGGGCTGGTGGTCCCTCTGTATGTGGGGTGTCCTCTGTCTCTGCCTTTGAGCATTGCCTAAGGAGAGCCCTCAGAGCTGCTCCCTCCCCTGCTCTGCCCCTACGGATGCACATGTACTGATAAATTTGTGCTTTATTCCTGAGTGATTCCATAGCACCACAGACTGATTTAGTTTGGAAGGGACCTTAATGTGGACGTCGTTCCCCCCTCTGCCACGGGCAGCGATGCCACCCACTAGACCAGGTTGCTCCAAGCGCCATGCAGCCCGGAATTGTGCTGGATTTGCTGCAGCCCGTGTGACAGAACTCACCTTGGCCCAGCGGGCTGCGGGCCAAACTCGGCCGGCGGCCGGAAA
>NW_021939546.1:4532676-4698768 GCF_001715985.3 Manacus vitellinus | reverse complement strand
GAGGGGGGAAAAAAAAGGGGGGGCCGAGGGGGGGGCTTGTGTTTTTCTAGAGAGCGAAGATGTACTTATTTGTTGATTTTACATTATTTTAGTTCTAGTCTTTCTACATTTTGTGGATATTTTATCTGTACCTCTATATTCCTTCTGTTTCTTTCTATAAGCTTTCTATTCCAAATTTCTGTTGGAATTGCTCATTTTATCCTGAACCTGTTAAGGTCCATTGAATCGTGTGCCCAGGATTTGTGTCCTCCAGCACATGGGCTGGGGGCTGCCATGGCCGGGTTCCACCTCCAAAACAGGTCAGCCCTCGTCCAAAGCTCCCGAGCGATCTGCAGCCTTGGGTCCTCCTGAATCCTGGTGGGATCAGCCCTCCCGATGTTCATCTCCCGGAGACATTTCCCCTCCCAGGCTCTCCAGCTCTGCATCATGTTCTCTGACATGTGCTTTGAGTCAGTTTGTTTTTTCTGCTTCTCCTTTTCTCAGTTCGGTGCCTGGTGGGAGTTGTGAGTTTAGGGAGGATGTGGAAGTTGAGTGTTTCCTTGGTGTAACTCCACATCAGCTCCGCGGCAGCAGCTGCCTGCAAGCCCATGGAGCAAGGAGAGCTGCTCCTTTCCGCTCTTGGGGTGGAGGTTGAGGAGTGATAAATCAGTTCTGATGTGCAACAAGCTATTCACTGTAGATCTCTTGGGGTAGGATGTAGCCATGAAGGTATTGGGTTGCTTTGTGTGGTGCTCAGCATGTGTTGCAATAGGAAATGTCCCAAGAGATCACCTACACTGAGGAGAGAATTCTTGAGAGATTTGTAAGTTTTTAGCAGAATTCATACAATGCTTTTTATCTTTTTCCTCTGAAATTCTGATGTCAGCAGCCAGTAAGGTGAATTTGCGTGTTGTAAAGCCAATGAAACACAGAACTTTTCAGACCAATTTGAGAGAGATGCTCGTTTGCTGTGTTCCTCACTGGTCCAGAGAGGGTGGCCGGGTTATAAGTAAATCTGTGATATATAAATCATCTGGAATCTAAAGCTTTTTCATATGAGTGCTTTTCTAGTGCACTTTTTAGGTGTACTGGCTGCATATGGCAAATTATTCATTGTAATTATGTTTCTCTTATCATCTAATCTGTTTTAATAATTTTCCATGTGCCTCCTCAGGTACTCCATGTACAGCTATATCACCCTTTATCCTCATCTTTAGACATTTTAGATTCCAGTAAATAATTTTCAGTGTAATGCTTTAATGGGAACCTGAAGTAAAATGTGAGATTCAGCCTTGTTTGCTGCTTCTTCCAAAATCATATTCAGGTTTTTCCTCAACCAGCCCTGTATTTACTCCCCAGCTCTTTTCACGTCACATGGAAACCTCTCCTTATTCAGCATTCAAATCCTTGCTCCAGAGCCTGACTTATCCAGCAGGAAGCTTAGACCAGATTAGCTGACTAATCGTCTCTGGGAACACCAGTCTCGTTTAAAAAGTCATTACAATCAACTCTCTTGAATTCCCATATTTGAAATGAATAACCATGGATAGATTTGTGAAATCCTTCCTAAAATGGCAATTTTAAGTGCTGATAAGTTTGTTTTACCCAAACACCCCTTCCTTGGGGTGATCTGCCCTGGTATAGATGTGGGAAGTCCTTACAAAGTGAGGAAAATGGTGAGAAAACAATGCTTAGAAATACCTTTAGTCGTTTATATGAAATGTCTCTTATGCAAATAAAGCATGTAAGACTTTACACTGGTTCCATCAGTAAGTAAAATAGTAAATTAGGGCAGTAGGATAAATCCAACCTTAGTAGATGGAAAAAAAAGTATTAGAAAGGTGTAGGACAAATAATGATGGGAAAGCGCTCCCATAAACTTAATGACTGTTGCAAACAGATGTGTGTCTACTTTAAATATGACTTCTAAAGTGAAGGGATATTAATGTACTGTTATTACTCATGCTCTGGATGTTCTTTTTGCCCCTGTATTTCCCTTAGTTGAGAGAATTAAAATAATTTGTCAGCTTCACTCTCAGCTTCTTGCTGCTGCAATGTTTTGGTTTCAGGCAATGCAGAGGAATGGTTTAAGTGGTGTAGGTAAAACATTTTAGCTGGATTTCTTTAATTATGAAAACAGCTTTCAGCTTGAAAAGCTTGTTTTTACAAGAGAAGAACAAATTGATAGGATCATGTTCCTTGCTAAAAACATCTAGGAAAGGCTAGTTTCTTTTTCCTCTTAGTTCTCTGAGTGTAAAATGCAATTGGTTCCATTAATCTAGGAGGCCTTCATGCCAGTACATCCCAAATAATTTAAGGATATAGCCCTTATTCAGGTTAACAAGTTAGAGAGAATATCATGAATGATACAGAGAAAGTAAGTTAAGAACCTTTTCCCTGGTCGTGCAATAGAAAAACAAGTAGGCATGCAGTATTCAAGACTTTTAATTTAATTTTTTAACTTAATTTAATTTTTCATTAGATGTCCAATTAGACCAAGGGAATACTTCCCAGAGAGCTCCTCAAGCGCAGAACTTGAATCCAAAATAATTACTGTAAAGCACAGAGGTGTCCAGAAGTCTGAGAAACTTTGCAAATACTAGAAAGAAAATTTTGGAGAACAATAATAATAATAAAAAAGATATAACTGGTTATCCCTCATAGCTTAAGCCACTGTCTGAGAAATAAGACTTGGAGGAAACTTTCTGGGAGAGCAGATTATTCCATGTCTGGCTACAGTGGGATTTCTTGCACTTTGTGTTGCAGCATCTGGTGTTACTGTGAGTGATGAGGGAATAGATGAGTGGATGGGGAGGGATTAGATCTGTGCCTCTTCAGGTGCTTACAAAGTGTAATTCTGGAAGTGCACATGTGCACTCTGAGTTTGGCACTTCCTTGTCTTTGGCCACTTAATGGTACACTTTGTTTATTCATAAATCAGGGGAGAAAGAGCCAGAAAATCCCCCTACAGTTGTCTTTGTTCTCCCTTTTTTTTTTCTGTCCATGTGGGGGTTTTGTGTGTGTGGATTGAGGGATTTTTTTCCTCTCCTCCATCCATCTCTTTCCTGAAATTTCTCTCCTCTTTGGAGGCCAAGCAAAGAAGGTTATGGATATTTTTACCCATGAGGAACCAAGGCCTGGAAGAAGTAAGGACAGTCTTGGTGGTACTGAAAATGTAGGTTGGGAATTGGGACAGTGTAGACCAAAGATATTGTTTAGAGTGAATTATTTTATGTAGTAAAAAAGTAGCTTATTCGGGGTAGAATTATAAAACTTGGTACCTTATGGGCTGAACATCTTTACTGTTAAGTTGTTAAAGAGTTGAGAGACGGGTAAAAGTTGTGCCAGCACAAACAAATGGCTCGTGATGGGCTGTGGGATAGTGGGTGAGGCTGGGTTGGTGTTGGAGCTCAGGAGGATGTGAGTGGGTGATACAGAGTTACCTTTGACTCCTGTGAAGTTACAGTAGGTTCTGGTGGGGTGGAAGGAGCTCAGAGGTGCAATATGGCATAAAAAGCCACTGGGAAAGGGATGGGATCTGTCACAAGTTTAGGTGTTTCTCCCCATGTGTGGAAGTGATACATGTAGTAGTGTGGCTAAAATTAGGGCTGGCAAGCTGTGGGTTGATGACTGTTCATTTCTGTAACACCAGTAAGGGCTGACACTAACGGGGGGGTGCCTTGAAGGAGAAGTCTTGACTAGATGGTAGTTAAAGCCACAGCCCACTCAGGTTGAGTTTCTCAGCATGGATTTGGAAATGAGAGCACCAATCATACCAGAAGTGGGCTGAGTTATGGTCTTTAAACTGTGGCTGAAGCCAAGCAGGCAAAATGCCTTTTGATGGGCTCTGAGGATGAGCAGCCTTGCTGAGCTGGAGTTAAGATCCAGGTTTCCTTTAAAACTTGCTATGGTTCTATGATTCCCTGTTAGACACTCACCTTTGTGAGCAGTGACGTAGAGGCTGCTTTCCTGCCAGCAGGAAAGGTTTTAAGAGCCTTCACTCCAGGAAAGATTCCATCCCATACTGACCCTTTCTTGACAGTAAACTGAGCCATTTGTCCCTTGTCTTTCTGGTGTTACCTTTTGTAATAATTGTGTGTCAGCCCCTTTAGTGCCCTACTCTAGAAATTCCTTCAAACCAAGCTGTGGAGGCCATCCTGGGGTATCCAGAGCCCAAGGAATATCCTGTCTGGGTGCTTACAGGAAAGATGAACTTGATCAAAAAGAGCTGCAGGCTTGAATTTTTGTATCGTTGAAGGCTCTAAATCCTTATTATTGCCCTTCTGAGGTATTTTCCTCACTGTTTGCATTCCATGCTCTGAAAATGAAAGTACTAAGCTGACTGAGATTTTTGAAGTTTCTTTTTGTAATTGAAACACCAGTTAACTCAAAGGAGCTTTCCTTCTCAGGTGCTTAAAGCCTCTGAGATTTCACTGTGACTTGACCAAGAAATCTTGTAGCATTTCTGTTTTCCTGTGGGCTTCAGGTGATTGGATGAAGTGCCAGTGTTCCAGTGTATAATGTACTCTCTCATATATTAAATTAGTTTCTGGTAGCAGAAAAGCAATGGAGGCCACCAGGATCTTTTGCATCAGAGAAGTTGAGGTAACTGGTGTCCTCTTTGTTCCTTGGAATGTCAGGAGTGTTGCCTGGAAGAGGATGGAAAACCTTCTGTGGAAGATCTGGGCCGTGTTCCAATGGGAGCACGAGGATGCAAACTGTGAGATGACATTTTTGAGGAATACTTTGAATGTTGTTTGCTGCAGTGCACCTCATTTGCCAACAGCTGCCTGTTGAGAATGTTCAGCTGACCTGCCCCAGCTGCTAAATGGTTAATATGTACCCATTTGCTCTCTAATTAATTTGCTCTCTGATAATACCCTATGTTTGACCTGATTTAAGCAGCAGATTTTGCAGGGAGTGGTGGCTGTTTGTGGCACGATCTTTGCCACAGGGTTGGGGAGCAGCACAGGACTAGAATGACACAGAACAGGTAATAAAAGGCTGACCAGAAGAGTAACCACACAGCAGGTACTAATACCTGCTTTATCAAATAATTTTCATCTCTCAGGAACTAGGACAGGGATTGTTCGTGTGATGTTTGCAATGAAAGAATGGTTTTCACAAGGTATTCAATGCAGAGCTTGTGAAACAACACCCTGTTCTACAAGTGAAGAAGTAGGAAGAGTGAAAAGGGAAAAGAAAGGTCAACTAAAATAAATCCAAGGAAACGATATGGTCTGGAGGCCTACACAGAGCCAGGCAAAACAGCAGAATGGGGAGCAGCAAATAAGGTGATGCCACGGCGTGGGGTTGTAAGTCATGTCTGCAAGAGAAGTCAGCTCCGCTCTCCTAAACCCAGGAATAAGCTCAACCTGTTGTAGAGACAATATTCATGAGGTGGTTGTGTGTTTTTGACAGAGGTACCTCAGGGCAGGTGCACAAGGCAGCCACAGAGAGCTCACAGAGGATTTTCTCCTCAGTATTCTTTCAGATGCTTTTCTTTCATTACAGTGTTTCTAAACTTGTAAACAAGAAGCTGACCCTTTCCTTTCCTAGCATAGATAGCCATCATATTTTCAGTTTTGATTTTCCCTGGAGTCCTGGTGAACTCAGGTGCCACTGACACATAAAACCAACAGTGTTTTTCCTGGGAACCAAGTCAGATAAAGTGACTGCCTGCAGTACAGAAGAAATCTGGGAGTTGTTGGGAGCTGTGGTGTTTTCTCACTGACGTGCAAAAATCAGGTTTGGTACCTGTAGCATGTCAAGAAAAATGAGGAGAAATTTCCCTTGATGGAGGAACCTTCTTGTTGCTAAACAAAGCTCACCCTCTGAGACACACAGATTGATCTGGATTGAATGTTTTCTGCCTGTAAGATGGGCACCCAGGGACAAATTACTCCTGAGCATTGGGGGAAGGATTAGTACCATGCTCAGCTCAGAAAATAAATTCTTCCAATTGATTTTTGTTTCATTCATGCTTTTGTAATTCAGTAATTGCTCAAGGAAGCAATAGGCTACATCCCACTTGAATAAACAGCACCAAGAAATCTTCTGAAATTGCCAGAGCACTTGTTAAATGTGAAAGATAAATCTGGAGTGGAGCTCCTTGCAAGGGGGATACTTTCAAGAGTGCTTATAAATAGTGAGAACAGGAACTTCAGGAGGAGAGGAATCCAAAATGATTAATCCTCGGGAGTAACCACTGCTGAAACTCCAAGCCTAAATAAGAAGCAGAAAATAATCCAACAGCACAAGAGCTCTTGAGAAGAAAATAAGTATAAGACATATGGAAACCTTCAGGGTGAAGCTACTCTGTTTGATGGGATTCTGTTCAAAGCAAATCATATTCTCAGGATGCACAGTGTGCTCAGGAATACTAATCACAAATCTCCCAGTGCCTGAGTGTGGTGCAGGAGCTGAACTCACTGCTGCCTATTTTGGTCATGCCACTGGAAGAAAAGATGTCCATGGAGAACATTTGCAATCCCTTGGAATCAGCTTCAACTTCCCTTGTATCAACTTGGAAAATTGTCACTGAAATAGCACAGGATTCTCCCATTTTTCATCTGGGAATAGGTGGTCAGGATCTGAGTTCACCAGCTGTGCTTGGGCAGGAGCAAAGCACATTTGGAAGGGGTATGTTAAGTGTCATTTGGAGCAGCTGAGGGCGCTTAGTGTGTTCAGCTGGAGAAGAGCAGACTGAGGGGAGACCTCGCTGCAGTTACAACTTCCTTGGGAGGGGAAGACGAGGGACAGACACTGATCTCTGCTCTGTGGGGACCAGGGACAGACCCCAGGGAATGGCCTGGAGTTGTGTCAGGGCAGGTTTAGGTTGGATCTCAGAAAAAGGTTCTTCCCCCAGAGGGTGGTTGGGCACTGAACAGGCTCCCCAGGGCAGTGGTCACAGCACCAAGGCTGCCAGAGCTCAAGGATCTATTGCTACCATTACAAGAATATAATAGTTGTTAGGATTCCCTTCCCCACTGATTGTTCCCAGGTGTGCCAGGCTGGGAGAAGTCAATGTGCCTCAGCTGGTTTTGTGTCACTTTTCTTCTTCCCTTCGTTCCTTTGTCTGCCTCAATTCTGCATTTCCTTTCTAGAATTCATCCCAGAACTTCTATTCTAAGACCTCTTCAATGCACCTTCCTAATGAATTATGTATGTATGGAACTTACAGACCTTTGGGTGAAAAGCATTTACTAAAGGGAAATAACTTGGAAAAGCAGGATGATTAGAAGCCTGGCATTTCTATAGCTCTTATTTTCTCATTCTGAGTTTGTCCTTTGCTTTCAGCATATACAGGATATTTTGGGATCCTGAAATCCCCTGCTGCTATTGGTAGAGTTTGAGGTGTTATTTGTGTGTCCAGTGTTCCCCCTGTTCCGTAGGTGAATTGTTCCCGTGTATTTTTTCCATTTTTCTTATTTCTGGCAGAGCCATGGGACCGTTGTGGTTTTTTTCAAGCTGCTTGTGGGTCACTGATGAATCAATTAAATTCTAAATGGAAGATTTTAACTGCCTTTTCTCAGAAAGGCAAGAACAAGGCAGTGTTCAAATAAAGTCAGGCACAAGAACTGTAAAAATAAATCGTTGTTTACTTAATGTTTGGTTTCCTTCTGGAGCCAATTGGCATATTCACAGAAAACCAGATATTTTTAAAAAAGGAAAAATGGCTAGAAGGAAGTAAAAAGACACATTCTTTAGCATCTTCCTTGTTTCTTAATCATCCACTATTAGTGTAAAACTATTTTATACTGTCCTGGTGTGGGACTCCTGTCATGAAATATTTGGAATGAAATTAATTCCTCAGTTCAGTTTATGTGTAGTAAAATTTAGGAAGAATTTGGTAAGCAAAAGATAAGGTATTTGTTTATACTCCTGTAAAATAGAGAAGCTTTATGATTAAAAAATAGTAACTTAGCTCTGAGTAGACTCTTACTGACTTTGTGCACATCAATAGAATATACTGGTGAATTTTCCTAAATTAAATATTGCTGTTCTTTCGTGCCCTGAGGTGTTGCTGTGGTGGACTTCGCTTGTTGCTCTCACTATCAGGAGGAATTGATGCTGACTGTGAGCATCATGGGTTATTTATAAAACAAGGACCAAGCAGGAGACACCTTCCAAACTCCTCCCATGGAATGGCTCATGCTTCCACGTCTCTCTTTACCAGGAGGAAGCACATGCTCCTCTTCTGCTTCACCTTAGGGCAGTGGAAATGATACCTCATAAAGATGAGGTACCTCCTTATCCTTAAGGAAACTAATTTTCCATGCTGGGATTGATGCATTAGAAAAGGCATTTGTAGTCAGCCCCCCCCAGCAAATTCCCTTCTTCCTTCCCATAATTCACTCTATATTTAGGCTGCAATGAGGTGCAACCCCTGGAGTAATTTTTGCTCTTGCTTTTTCCATTTTACTCTACAGAGATCTGTAATCATTTCTTTATTTGATAGGTCTTCTGACTGTTTAATGGATCCAAGACCTGCTGGTGTTGGTGGACACCAGCACTTGCTTCCCAGTTTAGCACTGTAAAACCAGTAAGTGAACTGAAATGGGAGTGTTTGGATCAGAGTTCAGCTGTTGGGTCTGGGCTCAGCTTTTTTTGCATGGGTTAGGCTGGGAAAAGCTTTGAATTTGGTTTTTCAGTGCTGTAGCTCTGCCAAGCTACTGTTTGGTACTGACACAGTGCAGGGGATTTTCCTGGTCTGCAGATTGGCTGTGGGTTTGGGAAAACATAAGTGATAGTTATAAAACTAGTGATAATTAGAATCTCTAGTGGAAGGTTCCCTGCTCATGGCAGGGGGTGGAATGAGATGGTCTTGAAGGGCCCTTCCAACCCAAACCAGTCTGGGACTAACCATCTTAAGGTCTATGATTCCATTATAAAACCAGCTTAGCTCTACCTGCCCTATCCCAGATCCATGGCACTCCCATCTCTAATACTTCAGGATAAATACATCCATGTTTTATTGATTATTCCCATCACTTTTAATCCAGAGCACATTCAGTCTCTCTCTACATTAGTTCCAGCTACTTTGTGGTTACATAAACCAGATTTTCTTTGAGAAATCTTATACTTTTCAGGAAACAAAGCCTATTTTGAGTTTCATTATTGATGTTGTGCCTTTGGGAGCGAACAAGTTGTGCCTGGATTAAGTAAAATGCAATCCTGTGGCACCCACAGCTACTTTATACTGGTTTTGACATCAGACATATGAATTTTTTGTAAGTGTGGTTACAGTGATTGGTTCTTAAAGGGTACTTGTAGGTGTCTAACAACTGCACTTCTTAATCAGAGTAATTAAATTCATAAAAATTAGTCATTTGAGATTAAAAAAAATGCAGCATAAAATCGTTCCCCCCGTGTTCTTGTATTTATCTGTGCATCCTTGGTGACTAAAGCACAGGGCATGTTTTTACACTGTAAATATAATCAAAGTTATAATTTCCACAATTATTTTTTTTTAATATAATATAGTTGGAGAAGATTTCTTTCCCTGTTGGAAGTCTGTGGGCTCAGATCATCTCTCCTTTTTCTGCAGAGGAGGGTGAAAGGAGTGTTCTCCATATGTCTGGGGGGTTAAAATTATCCCGAGTGCTGTGTGGTGATGGTTCTGCAGATGAGCTCAGTTCTGCAATCCACACCTAAAATTGGGAAGTCTAAATGGAGAAGGCAGCAGGAATGTTTCATTCCTGAGTGGTAAAAGCTGTAGGAAGTTCAGGTTCTCCGTTGCACCCTGTTGTCTTCATATTTATGGTCTAGCCCTTTGAAATGGGACTTTTTTCTTTCAGTGAGCAGGAGACAGTTTCTAAAAATAAGTGTTTAAAGCGATATTGTAATTTTCATTTATTGACTCTCTGGCTATCTGCCAAAACTTCAGTCAGAGACCTGCAGTCATTTTTAAGGATTCACAGACTGTCTTTCAAGCCTGTGAGAGGGAAAAGATGTGTTGGCTCCTGTTGCCTCAAACTGTGGAGGAAGGAAAATAGCCGACACCTAATACCTGCTCCTGGATGGACATGCAGCAATAAATTTGGGAGAAATTCCTTACTGTGAGGGTAAAATTCAGGTTGCCCAGAGAAGCTGTGGCTGCCCCATCCCTGGAAGTGTCCAAGACTGGGTTGGATGGGGCTTGGAGCAACCTGGGATAGTGAAAGGTGTCCCTGCCCATGGGGATGAGATAAGCTTTAAGGCCCCTTCCGACCCAAAGTATTCTGGAATTCTGTGATTCTGTGAGGCCAGTGCTGTTTAATCCCTGTGTGAATGGAACAGGCAAGTGCCCTCCTTCCCTGCCATCCAGGCTGAGGAAGCTTTTCCATCCTCCCCATCCCACGGTGCCCCCAGGGGAAGTGAAGTCTCCTCTTTTCTGCTCTCTTGGGTAGAGGTGGCACTTGTGATCTCCAGCTCCACAGCCAATACAACAGAAAATGAAAGGGGCTTGTTCTACTCACTGCAACACCTCAGGACCTTGGGATTATCCTTGAGTTCCTTGCATTTTCCTGCTACAGAGGTCTGGTCATACCCTGAGGCTGTGAAATGCAGACCTAATAAATTAGATTCTGATTCTCCTTTACTCAGGCTCTCAGTGGCTTTGCTTGCAAAGGGCTCAGTCTCTCTCTTATGGGATGTGTTAGAAATGCTGCTCCCAGCCAGGTTCTGAGCTGTTCTGTGCTCTGTGTTTATTGTAGGAAAACAGCTGAGGGGACATATTTCGCAGTTTTATTTTGGGCATCTTGTTTGTTTTGAGGAAAAAAACCCATTTCCTTCTATTCTGAGTTCTCAAAGGAAGGAATATGAGCATTTCCTTATCTCAGTGGAAGCAGATTTATAAGGGGAGCACCTGAATGTTGGAGCTGGTTAGGAATGAAAGAGCCTTTGGAAAGAAGAGAAGCAGTGATATAGAGCCTCCCCCCAAGTCCTGTATGAACAGATTAAACTGAATGTAATTAATAAGAGAAGAAATCCATTAAGTTGTTATAGTAACTGGGGAGCTAAGGTTGAAAATGTATGATCTGAGTGACTCAGCTCTGGGGGAAGGGATCTGAAAGCCCACACAGAGCTGGCAGCTTGCCTTTCCTGGGGCTCCTCTCTGTCCATGCCCCAGGAAGCTCCTGTGGAGGCACCTTGCATGGTCAACGCTCTTCCCAAACCCTTAAGGCAAGCTTATTCTCCCTGCTGCACCCTACACCTCTTGTTTATCTGCCTCTCTGGTGATCCTTGAAGAAAGTTGGCAAAACTCACCCAAAAGAAGTGATAGTGGGAGCAGTGCCAGGTCTTTCCAAGAGGCTCTTCCTAGTGGGGAATAAGGAATCTGTGGGTTCTTGTGTCCTGCAGAGTAGCACCACCTCATTTCTGGAGATCCCTTGGAAGGAGGACATCTACTGAATTTATTCCCTATAATTTATGTGGGACCTTACACAAAAAAGTACGTTGATTTGGTTGACCTCATTAAAAACTGCTTGTGTAGAATGTGGGAAAGGGTTGATTTATTTGTGTATCTGTGTATTTTCATTATTTGCAGCCCGTGTTTTCTCAGGATGCAGCTGCTTCCCCAACAGTTCATAAACATTTACCTGCTTCCCTCCAGGTGTTGATGTCAGGGAATGACATGGGTGAATGGAGAGCAGTACAGAAATCTGGGATGTTTATTTTAGCTTGGTGGGAAGATGTCTCTAGTGAAAGATGTCTCTAGTGAAAGATGTCTCCCCCCAGCCCATGGGGCTTGGAAGGAGATGATCTTTAAGGACCGTCCCAACCCATTCTGTGATTCTGCGTTTCCCAATATATCTGGTTCTCAATATTTAGTTCTGCATCCAAAATTACTAATAAACCTTTGCAATAGCAAAGGCTTGTTTTTTCATAGTTCTCATGATTGTGTGTAGCCTCTGCCTTAGGAATAACCAAGGTTTTGTTGAGCAATTAATTGCCTAATGGCATCTCTAAAGCTGGAAGTAATTTGCTAACGTTATGCTCTGTGTTGATCTGAAAATCATTAGGGAATGACTAGTGGTTTATTGCATCTGTTCAGTTAAAAATTAATATTAAAAAGGGTAAGAATTTGGATTTATTAAAAAAAAATACAGAGGTAAGAAGCTGACTGTTGAACAACCTGTGGAGATTTCTCTGTACGTGTTTGGTCCAATTTCTCAGCTTCAGTTACTTCAGGTTTATGTAGGATTTATGTGCTGTAGGTAGATGTTCATTTCTGGTGAAATTTAAGGATGTCCAGCTACTTAATTTTGAACGAAACCTAACGTTTTATCTACCAACAATTAAGATGAAAAGTAATCAGGCTCCATTTACTCAATAGAGTCTGTTATCACTGGATTATCTTAAGGTCCCTTTCTACCCAAACCATTCTATGATTCTGTATTCATACAAGATAAATGCATGTATATTTAACTGTGCCAAAATTGCAGGTGAATATTTGGTTCCTTGTTCCTTGTATGATATGGGATTCTTTGATCTGCTCCTCACAGGAGTGACAAGGACAAGGCGAAAAGCTGATACTTTTTTTTTTCCTTAATAATTATATTCTACAACTGTAAGAAAGATGATGATATTTTGCTTTAAATTTGGTAGAGAGAATAATCCCTGCTGTAAACCTGGTCTAGTGGAAGGTGTCTCTGCCCAGGGCAGGTGGTGGAACCAGATGGGCATTAAGGTAATTTCCATCCCAAACCAGTCTGAGATTCTATAATTTTGTAGATTGTTTGTCTTGTGAATAAAAAGATCATTTCATGTCCGCATCATGCTGTTGTTTTGCACTGGAACAAGCTAAACTATCATATTTTTCCACTCTAAACAAAGGCTACTTTAAAAAAAATAATGTACTGATAATACCAAGTATTTTATTTCTGGAAAGAAGATACATGAACATGAGCATCTATGGCCAAGAGAATTGCCTGTTTTAAAAAGAACTCAAATAATTCAAATACATTCTTTTGCTTTGTGGCAGCAAAGGTGAGGAACTGCCTTTTACCACCAAATTTTCAAATCTTTTTAGAAGAGGAATATTAATTGGAGTTTCCAGCCTCCTCTTCAGCAGTAGTTGAGCTTCTCTTGCTTTATAGGCCACAGACAATTATTGCATCTACAGATACCAGTATGCTGACTTTGCACAGAATCATGGTTTGGGTTGGAAGGGACCCTAAAGCCCATCTAGTTCCACCCCCTGCCATGGACAGGGATGCCTTCCATTATCCCAAGTTGCTCCAAGCCCCGTCCAACCTGGCTTTGGACACTTCCAGGGATGGGGCAGCCACAGCTTCTCTGGGCAATCTGTGCCAGGGCCTCACCCCCCTCACAGCCAGGAATTCATTCCCAGTATTCAATCCAAATCTATCCTCTTTCAGCTTAAAGTAATTTTGACATCAAGACTCCCTTTTCAGTTGCTGTAATTGCTGAAAATTGCCCCCTGCGTGCAGAGAAATAGGAATTTTCTGGATGTGACCAGGTTGGGATTCCTCTGACCACGCTTTGAACAACCTGGGACTGTCATACATCCCTATATTTTGGACTTTGCAGTTCTGCAGTTCCCTTTGCACCTTTACCATTGAATAATTTGGACATATATTTGAATTTTGACATTAATTTGGAAAAAAAAAAAAAGTGCCAGACTTTTTGTGGGGGCACACAAAAGGACTGAGACATGGAGCTCATCCCTGTGAAATGATAATTCCTTGCTCCAGAGCACTGAGATGCTGCAAGAAGGGGTTACTGAACAGGGCTCTCTTCATTAATTGCACTCTTTGAAGTGATTGAATTGGATAAAAACTTTCTAAAGTGTTCAGCAAGAGGCAGACACCGAGTGCTGGCAGTGTCACCCCCCCATAATTAAAGGTTTGAAGAGTTTTTAATAACCAGGGAAAAATTACAATGAGAAGTTTGAAGCAAATGTTCACTTTCACCTCAGTTAACAGCACTTGATTTTGGAGCAAATTGCAGTGTGAGCTGAAGTATTCTTTCATTTCTTTAAAAAAATGCTGATAATTTCAGCCTGGAATCTAAGATAATGCAAATATTTTCCCAACAAGCAAAATATCAGATACTGAAGAAAAGAAAACAGCAATAATGTAAGGAAACAGTAACATCTGCTTTGGCTACAAGTAAAATCCTGGAATAAGAAAGCTTAAATATTCCTCTAAATCAATTTTTTTCCATAAACCTCCTGTTATAAATTACTGTTGTCATAGATGCCTCTTAAAATATATGAAGTGATATATTGTAACAGATGTGGTCTTAGCCAGTGGCTGGGAGAAAATGTGTGTGTTTGCAGAAGACCAAATGCTTTTCCTTTTAGTCTTCATTTTCTTTTTTTATTGGATGGGCAGACAGAAATTTCATTCTGGAAATTGCAAGCGTGGAAAAAAACCCAGGATAAATCAAGTTTGTAGTTGATCATCATGCCTTTAATACTCCCAATGGCTTTGCCTTTGCAGGTGAGATGTGGAGTTGAATTGGAATTATTCTTTGCTCCTGGATGAAAAGGGGACTTTCTGTAAAGGGATGATGTGCATGTTCCAGGGTATTTTATAAAATTTATAAAATTTTTGAGCCAATGCACCAGAGCAGGGAATGATTATTCCTGTACTTAATAACAGAGCTATTGCTGCACAAAATCTGTGATCTAAGAAAAGAAATCCTTCGTATTTCATTAACAAAAATGTTGCTACAGACAGGCAGTGTTAGAAACAATAAATTGTGTGTGGCTGGGTGCTGTTATTCTACAAGTAACCTCATTTTGTCCTCATTTGGCAGCACACAGAGGTCTCTCCCTGATTCCGATTTCCCCTTCCTTGGACTCCTTAGAGGGCTGTCTTTTATGAGCAGTCTAGGATGAAGGATTTATGGAAATGCAGTTTATCAGCTGCAGAATTCTTGTTCCTGGGGAAGGGGGGACATGAGGGCAGGTGAAAACCACCAGCATCTGTTTGCCCTGGCACAGAGCCCCGTTTTCCCCATTTATTTGGTTTTTGTGTGTGCCTGTGGTCAGAAGAGCTGGTTACCTGGTCTCTGTGAAAGCATTTACTCTAATTGGCCATGGGATAGGTTTGGCCCCTGGCAATGAAATTGTTTGTTGGGTGGTGTTTCCTGGCCCACAGGGCTGTGTTTCTGAGGACATGCAGGACCTACCTGAGCATCACTGTCTTGGACAGAAAACCACGGGGCTGCTTCATGGAGAGCTCCTTTCCCAGGTGCTGTTTGAAGATGCTGCTGTGTCCTGCTTGTTCAGCCCCTCATATCCCATTTTATAAGTCATCTGGAAATCATGGAATGGTTTGGAAGGGACCTTAAAGCCCATCTCGCTCCAACCCTTGCCATGGGCAGGGACAACTTCCACTAGACCAGGTCACTCTTTTGCAGATCTCAGCTTTAATTTGGTTCTCCAGGGACCTCTTGCTGTCCTGATTTTTCACTTCATCTTTCCCCACTATTCTTTAGTGTTTTTTCAAAATCAAAGGCAAGGTTGGGAATATTCCTGTGTTACAAGGCTTCTGGAGGATGTGTTCTTCCAAGGATGGTCTCTATTTGTAGGCTTGATTCTGCTCTTCTGAGCTTGGGAGTCATTGTGTGTCTTTGCTGCACGGCTCTAATATTAGAAAGAAAAATTAAAGGAAAAGAATCCTTCTTGCTGCCTATTTGAACTTCCCTCTTCCCATAAAAACCCCAGGGGAAAGAGAGATCTGAGGATCTGAGAACATTTCCTCTTGGAGCAGAGCAACCTCTGGGTGAGTTTAGAAAGGGAAGAAGTAAATCAGGGGCAGGAAATCAAGTAAATCAAGGACTGCATTAGCTGGTGGTAACACAGTAAGTTTCCCCACACTGTTGATCCAGCTAATCCCAAGGGATCTGCAGCATTTCCCTTATCTGTGGAGCCCAGCAAGGCTTAGTGCATTATACTCCTTTCCCAATAAAAACACAGAGGGAACATGAAGTCTATTTTTTAAAAAATCAGCTTAAAAATCTAAAGGGGGAAAATTTGCCTGGCGTGCATTTTCTGGGGGTTTATTTTTAAACTGATTTTTTTTTTTAAGCATCATAATAATTGTTCTTTGCTCTCTGAGTACTGTTCAGCTGCTTTCCGAGGAGTGGGAGGCTCTGCCAGTCGTTTGCACAGGGAACAAGGAAGATATAAATTGCATCCTTTAATAGTCTGCTTCACTTTTCTCAGTAATTACCTTGAAAATCCTCCTATGGTAGGTAACACTATTAAATGAGCCCTTTGGTGCTGTCAGAACTGATTTTTAATTTAATTTCATTTGACCACAGTAGTAGAACTGTTTTAGATGTATAAGATCTAAAAATTACTAATATAGTCAGGAAATCAGAATAATGTTTCCTGAAATCCTTTCTTCTATTAATATTTGCCTAGAAGCTTCCTAAAAAAATATGATCATATTTTCCAGGGAAAAATACTGCTTGTATCTCAGGTGGGTTCTGCAGAGGCCTAACGAAAGCAAAATATTGATTTTCCTGTTGTAACTGAAATAAATGAAGAGCAATGACAACCTGGATAACCCTCTGCTGGAAATGGAAGAGTTACTGCAATTTCTGGAACAGATTGACTTAGTTATTCTCAGCTTTACTGATTAGGTTGCCAGAGAAAAGATGAGTCTTTGCAATCCTCTTAACCTTGGTGATATCTCGGTGAGGAACCTCCTAACGAAAGTTAAGACACTGTTTTAATAAGGATAATTTACCCAGTGGTAACATTGGAGTTTTAAAGGTGATTTTTTTGCTCCTGCACAACTTTGACAGAGCTTTCTCAAGTATCTACAAAGAGTGTCCCGCCTATTACATTCACCTTTATAATAAAAGAACTGGTTTAATTTAATATTGTAGATAAATTTGCAACTTTATCCCATGGCACAGATGCCTGATGGCTTAAACCAGCAAACTAATTTAGACTTGGTTTGCATGGTCAGCCTGTAATTCACAGGTTGACAATTAGGACAAAGCTCAGAACAGCCTTGGAAGAAGACACATTGGAGGAATCAGTTCTCCAGCTGGATAATGTTGGTAGGTCTGAGTTAGCAAAGTTATTTTATAGGAGAATTGCAGTGATAAGAAATAAAGCTCGTTATGCCTCTCAGGGCAAATCTGCCTCCAGCTCTGGTCACAGCACAGGAAGGACATGGAACTGTTGGAGTGAGTCCAGGGGAGGCACCAAGATGCTCAGAGGGATGGAGCCCCTCTGCTGCGAGGAAAGGCTGAGAGAATTGGGGTTGGTCAGCCTGGGGAAGAGAAGCTTTGGAGCGACCTAATTGTGGCCTTCCAGTACCTGAAGAGAGCCTGAAGAAAAGATGGAGAGAGACTATTTCCAAGGGCCTAGAGTGACAGAACAAGGAGAATGGCTTCCCACTGCCAGAGGGCAGGGTTAGATGGGATATTGGGAAGGTATTCTTGGCTGTGAGGGTGGTGAGGCTCTGGCACAGGTTGCCCAGAGAAGCTGTGGCTGCCCCACCCCTGGAAGTTTCCAAGGCCAGGTTGGACAGTGCTTGGAGCAACCTGGTCTAGTGGAAGGTGTCCCTGCCCATGGCAGGGGGTGGAAGGGTCCCTCCCAACCCAGAGCATTCCATGATTCTATGAAATCCTTATTTTCTGAGTCAGTTTTCCTGGGTTACAAGCACTTGTGCTAATAGATGCCCTTGCTTTTGTTTTGCATAGTGCTGTGAATTCTTCTCAGCTTTTTATGAAAATTAGAACAGATTGGGTTTGCTGAGGAGGAGTGATTTTCTCGGAGCTGCCATAAGCTCTGCAGACCAGTTTAGTTGTTCCTATTCACAAGAAATGGGGAAAGGTCACTGAAAAAAACTAACTTTTTCTTCATGAAATAAGTAGTAAAAAGGGACTGTTTGGGAAATTCTTAGGTATGTATTTTTGGGAGGCTATGTCCAAGAAATTGGACAGAATGAGGGTGTTTGAGCAGCTGGGGGGGCTCCTTCTGGAGAAAAAGAGGCTCAAGGGGGACCTTCTCACTCTCTGCAACTCCCTGACAGGAGGGTAGAGCCAGGTGAGGGTTGGGCTCTGCTCCCAGGGAACAAGGGACAGGATATCAAGCTGTACCAGGGGAGGTTTAGATAATTCAAAAAACAATTTCACTGCACGAGTGGTCAGGCTTTTGAATAAGGTGCCCAGGGAGGTGGTGGAGTCACCATCTCTGGAAGCATTCAGGGGACATCTAGATTTGGCCCTTGGGGACATGTTTCAGGGGTGATTATGGTGGTGCTGGGTTGATGGTTGGGCTGGATGGTCTTGGAGGTCTCTTCAAACCATGATTCTGTAGTTCTGTGGTCACAGAGCTAAACATTTAGGGCTTAATACCAAAATTGGTGAAAGGAAAAAAGGTGCAGATAATTCTTCTGTGGCTCAAGATGTGTGTGCCTGTGGTGCAAAAAGAAAAGGGTGGAATTCCTAGAACTAGTTTTTCAGGGGGATGTAACTTCTGCAGAAGCATTTGCCTGGGATTTCTTTGAAGTTTTATTTGTTGGATGTGCAGCTTGTGAAGGTGCTGCCTGTCTGTCCCTGCTGTGCCCATGCCACACTGGCCATGACCTCCATTCCTTTTTTGTAGCAAACTGACCACCTGAGCCATCTGAGGGCCAAGAATTGCTCTCATATTTTCTATGTGCTGGTTTTGTTTAAGGTAAAATACAAACTGTTCGGGTACCAGGTGCTGTTGATACCTCGACTTGCCTTTGACCAAGTGTCAAATCCATGTAGGGTTTATTTTTCTTTCAAGGAACTATATGAAATTTCCGAGCTTTTCCTTCCTTTCTTGTTGCCCAGGGAAGCTGTGGCTGCCCAGTCCCTGGAAATGTTGAAGGCCAGGCTGGACAGGGCTGGGAGCAACGTGGGATAGTGGAAGGTGTCCCTGTCCATGGCAGGGGATGGGACTGGATGAGCTTTAAGGTCCCTTCCAACCAAACCATTCCATGTTTCTGTGTTAAGTAGGAGCCCATATATTTTGTCTGGGAGAGCTAAACCTGAGATTGTAATTTTTTTTGATAACTGTCATCCTGTCTGAGTATGTGCTTCACCCTGTGAAGTTTTGATGACCTTTAAGAGGAATCCAGTTGTTTGAATCCCAGCTCACAAATTATGTGTGATCAGATAATCTTCCTCATTCCAGCCCTTCCCTTAGCAAAGCTTCTCTAATCTTTCACCATTCAGGTGTCTGGGTTTATCTCTGATCATCCTCAGGTTCTGCAGAACCTGTAAGAATCAGCATTTTGTCGGTAGGAAAAAAGTCCTGCCCCAAGAATGTGTGTTGTGGCCCTGGCAGTGAGGAAGAAGCAGGTGTGGGACTGCAGGAAGTGCTGTGTCATCTGAATTTCACTGGGGTTTGTTTTGTTTTTCACTATCTTTCAATCTTTGTGCCTTGCCTTCTTGAAAAGTGGGAGGAAATGAATTTAGAGTCTGAAAGGAGACAGATAAACATCTCTGCTTGCCAAAACCTTCTGTTAATCTGAAGACCCAGCACCACAGGAGCAGCAAAATGTAAACCTGGCCATGCCTTGCCTGTGTTTCATGGGAGAGGAGGATCTCTAGGGGTGAGAGGGTCAATCAGCTCCTTGTACCACCCTGTGGCTTTAAACCTGCCCATGCAGAAGCCCAAATGTGTGGGAAAACAGTGATGTGGTGAAATGTGTGTCTCCCATTCCAAACCATACCAGAACTTGCACATTAAGATGCCTTTTAGGAATTTCTTTAAATAGTGGATTTCACACTGGATGAGGCTAAATAGCTATTTTTTTAACCAGTGTGTAGGAAAAGCAAGCTCTATCCCATACATCCCTGTGTCTTTATCCTCACCCCTGTCCACTGCCCATTTTTAACCCTGTTAATTCATACCTTGGCTATCAGGCTTTATCACTCTGGAACTGCTGGAGTATTTACCAGCAGTTTTGAAACACACAGTCATAGAACACAAAAAAACTTGAGGTGGAAGAACTTGGTGTAAAAAGAAATCTCATACCCTGCCTATATTCCAGCAAAATGGATTAGACCCAAGTGCAGCACTGAAAGAATATTTTTCTTTGCAATTTAATAACAAATTCAAAGCTTTGCTGCTTCTCAGCATTCCCTGTTACCCACATAGAACCAGCCACTGGGATACAGTTTATTTTTGGAGGATTTGGGTGGTGGAGAGCAACTCTGTCATAAAAGATTGCATGAATTACAAAATGTACAGGAGAAAAACAACTCCAAGTGAGGCTCTCTGGAGTGTTTTTATTTGGTTTATTTTCCCCCTAAATACTTGTCCCAGGTGTCAGATCTTTTATGTAAAGGCACAAGAAAGAGTGAGTCAGATTTTAATAGTAACTTAGTCATGACTAAAGGAAGTGTTCGATTTTCTTGGTGGGCTCTTCAGAAGTGCAATCTACAGAACAAAACAAAAGATGGCTTGTAGAATTATTCATATTCTGGTTAAATTTGCTTTGGCAAATCGATAAATATTTATAAAGGGAAGGAAGTTGTGGTATGAGAGGACTCAGGCTTTCACAGAAATTATCTGCAAGTCAGTCTGGTCCATCTCTCCATCTCTCATGTCCTGGTGTTGGTTCTAATACTAAAGTTCAGCAAAATTTAGGAGACATTCTTAGACTCTTATTCTTTTGGATTTGTTTTCCCAGAGAATGTGTGGATGTGGCACTTGAGGACATGGTTTAGTGGTGCCATCCAACTTGGCATTCTGTAATTCCATGCCTTTTCTCACGCCTGTGAGGTCATCTCATTGTACTGTCGATCTAAACCATGGGAGGTTTGCAGAGATGTAACATTGTCATGCTCTGTGCTGCCACATGTCAGGGTTTTAACAGCCCTTCCACTGCTGCAAGATGTAAACCCACCCTGAGTGCTTAGAGAGTGTCCAGAGGAGGGCAGTGGAGATGGGTAAGGGCCTTGAGTGGAATAACAACAAAGATGGGGAAGGGCCCTGAGGGGAAGCCGTGTGAGGAGCAGCTGAGAGCACTTGGTCTGTTCAGCTGGAGGAGACTGAGGGGAGACCTCACTGCAGTTAGAACTTCCTTGGGAGGGGAAGACGAGGGGCAGGCACTGATCTCTGCTCTGTGGGGACCAGGGACAGGACCCCAGGGAATGGCCTGAAGTTGTGTCAGGGCAGGTTTAGGTTGGATCTCAGGAAAAGGTTCTTCCCCCCGAGGGTGGTTGGGCACTGAACAGGCTCCCCAGGGCAGTGGTCACAGCACCAAGGCTGACAGAGCTCCAGGAGTGTTTGGATGATCCTCTGGGCACATGGTGTGACTCTTGGGGATGTGCAGGCTGAGTACTGGACTTGGTGATCCTTGTGGGTCCTTTCCAACTCAGCAAATATGGTATTCTGTGAGATGTGTGGAGGCTGTTGTTGTAAGGAGAGGGCTCTGTCAGACCATAAATCTGTTTTTCCAACTCTGGCTCTGGTGAGTCAGGGATGGATGCTGGGGGGAGATAGCCCTGGGGGGAAGTGTTGCTGAGTCCTTGTTACCTGTCCTTTGCTCCCTTTTGTGGATCCTTTTGTGGAGGGAAGCTGTTGGAGTGCTTTAGAAGACAAATCCCTCCGCTCTTTTCCTTTGAATCCTCCAGCTCTGTGTGCTGGCACTGCTGAAATGGCAGTGAGTTTTGTCTGGCATGGATCTGAGCACTGGGAATGCTTTGGCTGGGATATGTGTGTGTTGGAAATGAAAACAACTGGAGGTGCCTGTGCTGCAGCCAGAACTGCAGGAAGACAGCTACAGCAGTGTTAGAGCTTTGTGTTAGAGTTTCCTTTGAGTTTGTTTTGTTTCCTCCCTTTTTTTCCCCTCTGCTTTCAAGGGAATCAGGTTTGTTGTGGCACATGGAAGAGCAGATGAGCAGTTGGCTCCTTGAGACTGCGGTGTCCTCAGACCTCTGTACTCAGGGGCTGTGCCTGAGAATTATAGTGAGCTTTGTCCTGATGCCTTTTTTTAATTTGAAGAGGTAGAGGTGCAAAATAGATGGTGTTTACCCTGGACACAGGCAGAGTTTGTACCCTTGGTGGCACAGTTGTGTTGTCCTGGAAGCCAAGCCAAGCTGCCATGTTTGAGCATTCAGACTCCTGAGTTCATTGTGGGGTGGGAAGGTTTTGTGCAACCAGCATTTGCTGTGTAAGATGCTTTCAGTACCTGCTGCCAGGGCTTTGAACCTCATAGGAAAAGCAGGTGGTGCAGGTTTCCTGCTTTCCAGGACCCTGGCAGGGGCAGGGAAGAAGATTAGGTGTCTAATGTTCATGCCATGTCTGCTCCTCATCGCTGATGGTAGCCAGGGTCTGGCAGCCCTGTTTTGCAGGAGGTCTGAATTGCTTGTTGCTCTCCTGAAATTGCACTGCATGGAGAGGTGAATGGAATACAGAAAAAGAGTTAAACCTCTGTCCAGGGAGGTTGTGGACTCCCCATCCCTGGAAGTGTTCAAGGCCAGGCTGGATGGATCTCTGAGTGACCTGGTCTGGTGGGGGGTGTCGCTGCCCATGGCACAGGCTGGAATGGAATGGGCTTTAAGGTCCCTCCCAGCCCAAACCATTCCATGATTCTACAAAACCCCTTGATTTCTCAAAGTGAACAGCGTGTTAGAAATCTGACATCACCAAGCCTGAAACTGTTGCACAGCTTTTTGTGGTGGCTTCAGCAATGATGTTTATGAACAGGGGCCCTTCATCCGTCTTCAACCTCAAATAAGAGATTTCCAAGAGGTTTTTCCCCTTCCAAACAGGAGAGAACATAAACCAGCACACAAAAAGTGGCGCTCCAGCTCTACCTGTTCTTTGGGGAAAAAAGGAAAATACAACTCTGTGTTCTTTCTATATAATCTTGAATGCTGCTTTTTTCTTAGCACTAAACCACAGCAATAAAAAGAAAGGGCCTGGGAACACTCCAAGGGAGGTTATTCCCATGTGCTGCTTTCTCCTGCTGCTTCAGCTGCTCAGCTGAGTTTTATTCCCCTTCTCATTCCTGCTTTGTTCGAGGTGGCTGCAGTGTCACCTCTGCAGAAGGCTGTGATTTAGTGGCTGGAGTGTGTGTGGCAGTGTAATAATAAATAATGTTTGGGAGTTGTCATTGAATTTTAGAATCACATTACAAATGCAAATTTCTTCTGTGAGAGCCACCTTGAGCTGTTCTTGGAGACCTTCTGTGCTGTACCTCTGAAAAGGGCTCAATTAAAGACATTTTAGAGAAAAACCTGTTAGCTTTGGTCCCAGATTACTGGGCTGGTCTCAAGGCTGGCTTAGATTGCAGAGCCTTAGGAATGCTGGTTGCTCTCAACATGATTTTGCTAAATATTGAAGTGGCCTTTCACAGTTACAGAGCTGCACTTGCAGAACATCTACTGCCTGTGTTTTATGGAAAACCAGACAGACAAGAGGAAACAGCCTCAACTTGCACCAGTGGAAGTTAAGATTAAATATTATGGAAAGTTTTTTCATGGAAAGGGTTGTAAAGCACTGGAACAGGATGCCCAGGGAAGCTGTGGAGTCACCATTGCTAGACGTGTTCAAAACATGTGGATGTGGCACTTGAGGATATGGTTTAGTGATGAACATGGTGGTGCTGGGTTGAGGGTTGGACTTAATGATCTTAAAGGTCTTTTCCAACCTTAACAATTCCATGATTCTGTGAAAATGGGCAGCAAGTTATAAATCAGCTGTGATGGTGATGGTTAGTTTGTCATCAAAGCCAGTTTGTTATTCAGAAATATGGTTTTTCTTTCAGATTGCCTGTCTGAAGAAATTGGATTTAACAACACGAGCTTTTTAGAACGGGGTGCACTTCAATCTTGATAATGAAGAAAAGCAGAAGTGTCATGACAGTAACTGCAGATGAGGTGAGTTTCTTCTGAAGATGTTTTATTTTCCCCAGTACTTCATGAAAACGATAAAAAAGCTGTTTTTGTCTCATTTCAGAAATATGAGCTGATTCTGCTTTGAGTGCTCTTTGATAATCCTGGAAGATTATTATTTAATAAGCAGAAAATAAGCATAGCATATTTAAAAATGAACAAACCAACCCCCATGACAGGTTTAGAGGAGTCTTATACATACCATATACTCTGTCTTTGGTCAGTGTAGTGTGGGCAGCCAGCTGGGAATGTTGGTGTGACTTAAGGAATATCTGTTCTGGATCCCACGTTTGCTCATACGCTGCACTTACATGCTTATGAGTGTTCCACTGTCTCTCCCCACTGCAGTTGCTGAACACTTAATGTGATGATAAATGTGTTACTCCATCTCTACGCTTTCTAATCGTCATGGTAATCCCCTATTAATTAAACTCCAGTTCCCATTCTCTGGAGAAATGTATCACTTTGTAATGATGGCCTGATAAACAGTCTTAATTGGCCTGTTTGTCACAGCTGAGGCTCTCAAAAAAACAGGAAATCACGTGGAATGTAAAGGAAAACACAGTAGAGGAGCTGAACCTAAGAGTTAGAGTAACCTGTAGCACTCCCCCAGTAAATAAGTGTTTATTTTGCACTCTTAGAGCACATGTTGCACTGCTCATAGTCAGTTTGCCTGAGCATGAGGCTGAGTTTGCTCAGTCCTCACTGACTTTAATGAAAACAGGTATCTGAAATCTAATGGGAAGCTGAAAAACTCTTCTGGACACTTCTTGAATAATAACAAATAATTAAATAGTCCTATGAAGACTATTAATAAGGGCAGGTTGAGTCAGATCCTCATACAGAAGGCAAGGCTTTCCTTTCTGGAATTCCTAGGAGTGTTTTTGACCTGATTTTGTGCAGTGGAAGAACCTGTGAGGCAACAGAGGCCTTTGCAGTTCATAGAACCACAGAATCATTTAGGTTGGAAAAGACTGCCAAGATCAAGTCCAACAAGCTGTTCCTGGAAAATTATACCTCACTCATTTTCTCTGTAGTCCCCCAGTGCTGGCTGGAAGAGCACAGTTTGTGGGGAAAATGAACCAAGGGATTTGGGGAGACGGTAAAGTGGGTTTGGAAAGGTCTGTGGAGGGTGGAAAGAGCAGGGTGGAGATCAAAATTCAGAGGGAGGTAGAAAAAGAAGATAAATGTGGCCATAAATATATAAATATATGTATATATATATACACACATATACACCCATCAAAATAACCCTCCAGCTTCTATTGATAGCTCATCACATGGAATACAGAAATAGCCTCGTTTATATTGGACAGCTATATTTGAGTAACTAAATTCTCTGGGTGAGACCAAAACTGACAACCAGCCCTCCTGCAGCTCTGTTCTGCTGCAACTTCTGGCTGTGTTTGACAGCTAGCTCTGTGATCATGGGGATGCTTTTAAATAAAAACCTGTAGAAACTAGAAGAGGAAAAACTGCTTCAGTTGATCAAAACCTTTTTTGGAGACTATTTCTACCAGCAATGTCAGACATAGGGCAGAGTGCTTTTCTCTGAAGGGGAAGTGTTTAATTACATTAGAGTGAAATGTTGAATTTAGTTGAGACAAGTTCTGAATGAATTTTCAAGTGCACTCACAACTTGATAAAATAACACAGGGCTCTCAGACTCTGCCAAGCCTTCAGAAGAACAATTGGAGAAAAATTGCATGTGTTTTATCTTCATGGAGGAAAACATTTATTTGCAGAACTTCAACGACTTCTTGTCTCTACAGAACTCTCTGGATTACCTGGAGTGTGGGCTGAGTAAGTCCTACAGCACTTCCACCCACGCTCTGGGCATTGACCTGTGGAGAGGGAGAAGATGCTGCTCTGGTAATTTGCAGTTACCACCATTGTCCCAGAGACAGACAGAGAAGGCCAGGACACCTGACAGAGACATTGTCTGTAGACCGACAACTCTGCCTCTGCTGACACCTCCAAGTATTGCAATCACCACCTACCAAGACTGGTAAGTTATTTTCTCTTGTTGTAAATCTCATGTAATTGTGGTTTTATTACCTTTTTTAATTTTTTTTTTCCCCTTGGAGTTGGCTTCTTTCCTTATTTTTTTAAGATAGATAATTATCTATGTTAATCAGTACTGTTGAACTCTATCAGTTGGTTTGTCATCCATATAACTTTACAAAGTTATTGCCTTTTCTTTGAAATTCTACTTCTGTTAAAATCCCTCGTGAAACTTTTGTATCATAAATTCTGATCTTGGCCAGAGGATTGTGTTACTACTTTTCCACCCACACAAGAGTTCAGGATGGTGAAAGACAACAGATTGAGGAAAAAGGCTTTAACTCTGGCTATTTCCTGTCCATGTGTTCGAAAAAAGACTTGAAAAAAGCCCATTTGAATCTAATGTTAAACTCAAGATAAGTCCCAAAGAAACCATCAGAGAGCTGATTACAAGGGACTTGCTAAGAGGTGAGTTCTTAAATAGGAACTGGTGTTAAGTGCCAAAAAAAGGAAATTAATCTGGAGTCAGGAGAGGAGGCAAAGCCCTGAGTTTTGGAATTGCAAGGATGGATTTAATGGCAAAATAAGGTTGACTGTCCTGCTTGTCATACAGATCTTGAAATGACATTAATGCAGCCTTACAACCTGTAGTTTCAGCTCAGGTTTCAAGTGAGCTTTAGATTCTAGTTTATAAATTTTCCACTCTCAGTTTTGTTTTCTGATTGCAAGACATGTTCACATCATTATTTCCAACTTGGAATCTGGTTTTAGCTTCTGTTAAGCTCAGCACTTTTCAGTTTGTGTTTGAACAATTACAGAGGACATCCCAAATCCATTTTTTAGAGTCCTTTAAAAAGAATGTTCCTGTTGAAAATAGGATTTATAAACTCTGCGCTTGAATGAATAGCTGAGATACAGAAATCAGGGAGGAATTAGCAGGAGCTTTTGTTCAGGTTTTGTGCTTAATTGCTGTGATAAATTTAACAAAATGAGTTATCTAATTTTAAATGGATTGTGAATTTTGACGATAAAAGGGTTGGTTTACCTTTGGGAGCATTGTCCAAGTGTTCCCTTGTGCGTGTGCGTGCAGCAATTTGCAATCCTGACAGCGAGGCCATTGAGAGCCTCTTTACAAGGTGGGATTGGAAGAATAAGATCTTTGAATACACATTAGTCCCTGATTTAGGAGAAATGCAAGCGAATTGCAATGGATTTATCATTAATTTCCTTGGAACACAAGGGGGCATTGCTGCTCCTCTTTTTCAGTACAGCAGAATCGATGGATGAGGGTCTTTTCTTGAGCTGCGTGTGCTCCAGTCCCAGAGAAACCCCTGATAACACATTCTCAGGTTATTGCTATTTCTGCACTGTAAAAATCCCAGTTTACTGAAGGGACTGGGAGTTGCTGGTCAGTGTGACTGGTGATGCAGAGCTGTTCCAACAGGACCACACCTGGAATATTGGGGCAGTTTGCAGCACCACAATATAAGGAAGATATGAAGCCATTAGAGAGTGTCCAAAGGAGGGCAATGGAGATGGGGAAGGGCCCTGAGGGGAAGCCGTGTGAGGAGCAGCTGAGGGCACTTGGTCTGTTCAGCTGGAGGAGACTGAGGGGAGACCTCATTGCAGTTACAGCTTCCTTGGGAGGGGAAGAGGAGGGGCAGGCACTGATCTCTGCTCTGTGGGGACCAGGGACAGGACCCCAGGGAATGGCCTGAAGTTGTGTCAGGGCAGGTTTAGGTTGGATCTCAGGAAAAGGTTCTTCCCCCCGAGGGTGGTTGGGCACTGAACAGGCTCCCCAGGGCAGTGGTCACAGCACCAAGGCTGACAGAGCTCCAGGAGTGTTTGGATCCTCTGGGGCACCTGGTGTGACTCTTGAGGATGGTCCTGTGCAGGGTTGAGGGTTGGACTGGATGATCCTTGTGGGTCCCTTCCAACTCACGTATTCTGGGATTCTGTGGTTCTGTTTTTGCATTGCCCTCACCATTCTGACCAGTGAGATTGGCTACTCTTACAACTGGGCAGGAGACTGGTCTGAACTTTTCCATTTTCTGTTTAAGTTCTAGTCATTGAGGGTTTTTCCCTAGTTTAGCACTGATCCCTACCCATGCCAGGCAGTTCCTTCCCTATGCAATTCCCAGATATTTGGGGCCTGACCAGACTCTCGGGGAGCACAGTCATAGAACCACAGAATTGTCAAAGTTGGAAAAGACCTTTGGTATCATCAAGTCCAATCTTTAACCAGCATCACCATTAACCCATATCCCCAAGTGCCACATCCACATGTTTTTTGACCCCTCCAGGGATGGTGACTCCACCACTGCCCTGAGCAGCTGTGCCAAGGCTGGACAACAGTTCTCATCAAGGAATTTTCCCTAATAACCAACTTAAACCTCCCCTGGCACAGTTTGAGGCCATTGCCTCTCATTCTGCCCCTTTTTCCCTGGGAGCAGAGCCTGACCCCCTCCTGGCTCCACCCTCCTGTCAGGGAGTTGCAGAGAGTGAGAAGGTCCCCCCCCTCATGACTGAGATGTTTTTGGAGCAGGATCTGGTCCCCAAACTCTTTGGGTTTCTACATCATGGCTCAGTTCTGCATGAAGTACACCCCAGACACAGGTTAAATTTGTATAATCCCGGTATTTGTGGTTGCCTTGGAACAGCTTTGGAATGAGATGAGCATTAAGAGACTGAGTGAGTGGGCAATAAAGGAAAATTTCAGTGTGGATAAATATAAAGTGATATCACTGAGCAGGAAAGAATTGGAGCTTAAAACCAATGTTGCCCTGCAGGAACAAGATCCTGGATGTGGGATAGAAGTCCAATAGATGTGCAGTTTGACAATTTGAATGGAGAAGACTTATAAGCTTCTTTTGCCCAAATTTTGTTCATATTTTCATAAAACTTGTTAAAATGTTTTCCACCATCCTGCTCCATATTTTATAACTAAAGCTTTGTGATAAGAAATCTGGGCAAGAGTGAAGAGAGAGGGTGTGAAGAATATATTTGTAGCTACACTTAGAGCATCCAAAATAGTTCTCTTCCCTATTTTTTTGATACTTTCCAGCTCCTGGGATGGGTTTGAGAGCTGGAGGCTCATTTCCACTTTTTCCACACATTTTATTCAGGTGTGTGGAGATATTTTGACAGTTTTGCAGCAAGTTTCTCTGTTGAAACAAAAATAAGTTCTGTGATGTGTCCCAAAGCATAAGGAAAAAAAGGCTTTAAGAGTTACATGAAGAGTTGATATGGTTAATATTAAATATTGGAGTTTTTCAGAGCTTAGAGGTTCTGTTAAATATTTAGACTGTGGTATTAAATGCTTTATTAAATACATATTTGTGTGACTGTGAATTTGCCATTTGTCCATGAGCAGATCTATGGCTTGTCTCTTCTGAAAGAATTTTATTGGGCAGGTCAGAATTTAAGAGGAAAATACTAAAGGATTGATCCTATTCTCCACATCCACCTCAAAACCTTCCTGGAGTGCGTTTTTCAGGTGTACAAGTGGATTATGACGAGGGTTGATGTATTGAGTGGCAGATCTACTCTTGTATCTGCTCCTGTAGTACTGCTCCTTGTTCTCCAGATGGTGATCATGGGCAGCAAATTAAATGCAACGTCAGAAACTAAATAAAACAAAAATTCGGTGTAATTTTGGGCAACTGAAACCTCCAGCAAAAATGCTGAGTTCAGCCAGAGCCGGCACATAGTCCCTGGGAAACTGTTGGTAATTAATTGAGGGATAGATAAGATGGGAATTAATTGAGGGATAGATAAGGTGGGAATTAATTAAGGGGTAGATAAGGAAAGTTAGAATGATAAATTGGTGGAGATTTGCATGGAGAATTAAAAGGATGACAAAATTATTATTGCTAGTAAACCAAGCAGAAGGTAATTTGCCCAAATATTCCTTTACATATTTGAAACCTGTAAATCCCATGGGATAAAAGGAAATATTTGGGATAATAGGAAGCTTTAACAGGAATGGTGGGATGAATCCCAGGAGTTCAGAAGGAGATGATGCTTTGGAGAAGTATGGGGCTTTTTTTTTAATTTTGTTTTGTGTTTTAGATGTTGTTTCAGACCCTGGGATAGCACCCTGTGAAATAGGTTAAAGTCTTATTTCTTAGATAATTGCAAATTCAACTAGAGAAGAACTGAAGGAATATCCTGCAAACTTGGAATAGAAAAAAAAAATAATAGATGAGCTGGCTTCCCATATGATGTGAAAAATAAAAACTAGAGGAAAAAATACTTAAACCCACATTTTTAGGTTTTATACCGATATTTGAAATTATTTAAAACACAGAATGGTTGAAGTTGGAAGGGACTTCTGGACATCACCTGCTTCAAAATGTTAATTATTTCCATAAATCCCATCAGTTTTCATGGTAATGAAGCAGGATCAATTATTCTGATTGAACACACTTCATGGATTTCAAAAGCCTGCATCACATTTCTGTGGGGCATTTCCTTACCTTGGAAAAGGAGGTCAGCTCCACTCGTCAGAACATCTCATTTATTCTGTGGGGGAAAAAGGTTTTAATTATGCTGTGCATAATTAAAATAATATACATTGTGATGGAAAATGTATATGAAACCTTTGTTTTGAAAAAGGCTTACTATGATTTGTCCTAACGATATAAAAGGTGTCTTTGAAGAGATCTGGAAACAGCCCTAAAGGATTTTGCTTGCTCAGTGACTTTTTTATGGTTTTAGTAGGTAAAAACATTACCTGGTCCATTTAGGGGTGGTGAAAATATTACCTGGTCCATTTAAGTATGGCTTACTCCTGGTGCTGGACACTGGATTTGGTGGGAGCTTGCAGTGCTGGGGATCCCTCAAGACAATCCCTGAAAGCTGAAAATGTTCTCTTTGGAGGTTGTTCCTACGTTGTCTGCAGGTGGATCAAAGAAGTTAAATAAAGAGTCTTAAATCTGTTTGAGCCCACCAAGGTGGGAAAGGAAAATTCCTTGACTTTATTGTCAGTCATTTTAATACCTCCCAAAGATGTGGCAGAGGAAATGCCAATTTGGAGAAATATCTTCTCTAAAATATTGCTATTTTTTCCCCTAGTAAGGTGTAACCCACTAGAGAATATCCCATCCTTGCTGACTTTTTGGATTAGTGGTTCTTCCTGATGAGGATCAGTCAAAGAAATCCAACTAAACCATGGTGGTGTTGGCACCCACGGGGAGCTGCTCCCCTGGCTCTGGTTTGGGGGGTCACTACTGGACCCCCAACCCCATCTAATATAATGCAACAAATCCTGGAGATCTGTTTATTAAAATAAATCCCAGGAATCCTTTTTATTGGGGAAAAAATAGTGGGCAACCCAAATATCCAGAGGTCAATGCTCGCCCATTGTGTGGGTGGTCAGTACAAATGCCAACCTGTCCAAAAAGGAGCTGCTGCAGAGATAATTTGTGCATCTCTGACTTAGCCCTGGAGTTATTTTCTGAGCTAAAAATACCCAGATAAGTGTTTTGTCTGCCCATATTTAGACATTGTCTGTTGCCATCAGTTTTTGAAGCTCTCGGATCTTCTTCTCTGTCGGCACATTTTTTTATTTTCCTGTTTTCTTGAAAGCCTAAATAGAATAGCTATTATTTGTACGGGATGTAGTTAGTATAGAGGAATTTTATTAATGTTGGATTTGTCACAGGTTTTGAATTAAAATTATAATTATTCGATAAATGTCTTTTTGTACACAATTTATATTTTATTGCTGTAATATTATCCTTGAATTCATTTCCACTTATTTTAGTCAAAATTATAACATCCCCTTTTGGTGTGAATTGCAAGGTGAGCCCAGTAATTTTATTGAGGATGATTCTGAAGTTTGGTGCTGCAAGGTTTGCCTGGAGATGCAAGTCTTCAAAACAGAGGTAGCTGTAGGCACACAAAAAAGCTTTTCATGATTAAATTATAATTATATACCTCAATCCAGAATGCGACAAGACAGCTTGAAATGTATGTGGAATGGAAAAAAATGAATCACTCTTAATCAGCAAAAGACAAAGAAGCTTCTGAAATATTATGTTCAAACTTCATCCTCCCAAGAATATAAAATAAATGAAGATTATGGAAATACCGTTGATAGGAAAGCTGAATCAGACAATAATTTGACATGATTTTCTTTTAAGCTTCTGACTAATGATAACTTCATTTGAAAGGCAAGATCTGACACAGTTTGTTGTGTTACCTGGAGAACTCCAGGTGGTTCTCAGCTGATCCGTGACATTCCATCCCTATAAGTGTCCAAGGCCAGGTTGGACGGGGCTTGGAGCAACCTCGGACAGTGGAAGATGTCCCTGCCCATGGCAGGGGGTGGAACTGGAAGAGCTTTAAGGTCCCTCCCAACCCAAACCATTCTATGATTAGATAAGTTTTTGTTCAGTATTTGGACTCATTCCTCCAGAATAACAAGTGACAGGACAAGAGGAAAAGGCTTCAGGTTGCACCAGGGGAGTTTTAAATTGGATATTAGGGAAATTTTTTTATGGAAGGGGTTGTTCAGCCCTGACATGGGCTGCCCAGGGCAGTGGTGGTGTCCTCATCCCTGGAGGTGTTAAAACCATGTAGATGTGGCACCTGAGGACAGGATTTAGTGGTGAACATAGTGGTGGTGCTGGTTGATGGTTAGACTTAATGATCTTAGAGGTCTTTTCTGACTCTTAACAGTTCTGTGATTCTGTGATTTCCCTGGAAAAAATTCAACCAAATTCACTTATAAATCACATTTCTAAATACTTGTAACCAAACTACTGACTCAGTTTACCAGATTACTCATGATCTGTATCCACCAGGCACTGGGGGGGTCAGATGCCTTTAGACCTTCTGTCACATGTTTTCAGTAGCTATGTCAAGATTTCCTGGAATATTTTTAAACTTCCATTTTGTAGCAATTCCCTCCTGGGTCCTTTGAGCACAGACCCTGCTAACACTGAGAGTGTCACTGGGATGAATTAGTGGGATGAGAACATGGTGTTGACCAAGCCCAACAGCAGAGGACACGTTCTTGCCCTGACTGCTGCTCCATGGGCTCGTTACCCATTGTTGGACACTCTTTCCATGAAGAAAAACATGAGACTTGTTATAAACTTGGCCACAGCCACCTCCTCTCTGACCCTGTTTTTATTGGCACTGGCAGTGAGCTGCTTTCTAGGATTTTTGGCTGGGATTTTATTCCTTTAATTAAGCCGTAATGGACAAAGCTATGTGGGAATCCTGACAATTGAGCAACTGCATTTTCTGTTCTTTCCCAGCACCAAAACCTGAGGCACCTGGCAAAGCTGGAGGTTCCAACCCTGCTGTTGAACAGGAGATGGAGTGAGCTTTACCTGTCTTTGTCAGGAGTTCCTTAGGGAAAAATAGCTATAAATAAATGAGCCTTGTAAACATGGTGCTGTTTAACCTGAGAGAGATGATAAGGTGTAGTTGGTCTGAAACACAAAGAAATCCAAATAACTGGCATATAAACTGTTTTGTGAGTCAACTGCTGCAGACCTAAGAGGCTGGAAGAGCAAAATACAAAACCTAAGCAGACTTGGATTAATGTGGACTTGGATTAATGTTCCTGCTCAGCCACCGCAGGTGAGACCAATATCAGAGAAATATGTGGGCTCATGAAAATAATTTAAATCCTTTTGCTGAAAGGAAGAGGGCAGTCCAAGGCTAAGCATTCCTTTTTGTCCCCTTTCCATTGCCTGTGTGAGTGGGGGTGCTGCCAACCAACCCAAACTGTAGCTTTTCATGGGAGTGTGTGGCAGGATGCAAAAATGACCTGATAAAGTGGGAGCCTGAATTGCTTCTACAGGATTATCGGGCAGCAGTGAGAACATGGCTCTGCCAGAGCAATATTGATTTTTTTTCTTACTTGTCACTGTTTTACAGAATCACAGAATCATTTAGGTTGGAAAAACCTCTCAAACCATCGAGTCCAACCATGCCCCAGCACTGCCAATCCCACTACCAACCTATGTCCCCAAGTGCCACATTCACATGGCTTTTAAATCCCACCAGGGATGGGGACTTCCACTGCCCTGGGCAGGCTGGACAACCCTTTTGGAGAAGAAATTTTCCCCAAATCCAACCTAAACCTCTGCTGGCACAACTTGAGGCCATTTTCCCTTGTTCTGTCATTTGTTACCTGGGAGAAGACACCAACACCCATTTTCATTTTGATTTTACATGAAAATTACAGATACATTTGTAATTTTATAACATTTTTTATAATGTTTGCATTTTTTATTTAGCAAGGACTAAGTTACACTGGGTGATATTGGCCAGTAGCTGTGGTGCCCATAGTTGCCTCTGGCTATGGGCACAGAGTGACTCAGCATTGTGGAGAGCAAAGCCCTGATCAGGTGAGCAAAGCCCTTATTTCACAGAATCACAGAATGTTCTGAGTTGAAAGGGACCCACAAGGATCATCAAGTCCAACTCTTAAGTGAATGGCCCGTGAGAGGATGAAGCCCACAACCTTGGTGTTATTAGCACCAGGCTATAACCAACTGAGCTTATCTCAGACCCTGACTTGGTGAGCAGAGCCCTGATCCTGATCTCTGCTTTGTGGGGACCAGGGACAGGACCCCAGGGAATGGCCTGAAGTTGTGTCAGGGCAGGTTTAGGTTGGATCTCAGAAAAAGGTTCTTTCCCCAGAGGGTGGTTGGGCACTGAACAGGCTCCCCAGGGCAGTGGTCACAGCACCAAGGCTGCCAGAGCTCCAGGAGTGTTTGGATGATCCTCTGGGGCACCTGGTGTGACTCTTGAGGATGGTCCTGTGCAGGGCTGAGGGTTGGACTGAATGATCCTCGTGAGTGCCTTCCAACTCAGCATATTCTGTGATTCTGTGATCTGGTGAGCAAAGCCCTAATCCTGGCTGTCAAATGCAGGTGACTCATGGGAGATGAGGTGTTTAGTCACAGGCAAATTCCTGGCAGAGGCAGGTGCACCTGCTGCTGATCACAGTCACAGAAGTGAGTAAAATGAATAAATAACACACTGACAAATCAAACAACAGCCTGGGGAAAGCTGAGCCAGCCTGTCCAGGCCAATATATTTTTAGAGATTCCTTCATACCGCATCTCTGTAGGAACATAAAACCTCTTCTCAGCAGGATGGGTGAAATTTTAACACTTTTTTCCATTGGCTTCTCTTTTCTCAGGAGTCACCCTGAAGGTCTCTGCCTGTGAGGAATAAATTGGCTTATTGAATTAATTTGTAAAATATTAATCTATAGCTGGGAAATGAGAAAATAATCATAAGTAATACAGATTGGTCTGACATATGTGATTACTCACTATGGATAATATAGAAGGCATTTAAATGTTCTCTGAGAATAAATCAAGCACAATTAAAGTTGCTAAGCAAATTCCCATCTTACATCATGCCTCTTTGGCTTATATAATTTTATAATAAGTGTAAAAAAATATACATTTGTAAATATATAAATGATAGACATATAAGTTTAAATATAAAATACAAAAAGTATAAGTGAAATATTTTATTTTCTCAGATGTATCTACTAAGAGGTAACAGTATAAATACCTGTAAGAAAAAGTAGCCCGGTAAGAATTTGTACTTTTTTGTTTAAATACTAAAAAGTGCAAGGAAGCCAGATCAATCTTGTCTTGTGTGCGGTGTGATTTACTATGGAAATACTGTACCAAATCCAGTTTAGGACTAAACAGCACGTGAAAGGCACCAGGTTTACTGTTATTACTGACTCTTTCATGCGTGTTCTGAATGCAAATAATTTTCCTGTGAGAGAGAACACCTTGTAGAGCTCTGCTCAAACAGTGCAGTGACCTGGTTGACGTAGATGACAAAGTCAGTGTGAACAGATGAGCCATCCAACCACTCAAAACTCTCAAGGTGTCTTTCCTAAAGATGGAATTCAGTCTTTGTGACTAAACTTAAAAGTATTCTGGAGTTTCTTGACCTTGTTATAGGTAGGGAATGTTTTAAAGGGCTAAAAACTTACGGAATTATATACAGAGGCTGCAAGTACTGGTTGTTAAACCAGAAATTAATATACAAGCTGCCTATTGAATGAGGAATAGTCTGTTTAAGGGCAACTGGATGCTATGGAATGGGAAGAGCTCAGAAGGTGGCCTTTTATTTAGAGCGAGTCCTGTCCAACCTCTACTGAGCTCATAGGGGTGGGTAATGTCATAGAATCACGGATTGGTTTGGGTTGGGAGGGACCTTAAAGCTCATCTCATTCCACCCCCTTCCATGGGCAGGGACAGCTTCCACTATCCCAGGTTGCTCCAAGCCCCATCCAACCTGACCTTGGACTCTTCCAGGGATGGGGCAGCCACAGCTTCCCCGGGCAACAATGTCAGCATCTCTTCATGGCTTCAGATAATGTTTCTTTGCTGTTCCATTTAAGCCCTGAGTTTGTATTGTGTGTTTTGGAAGGTTGATCTCCATGCTGTGTTGTGGCTTTCCTTTACTGCCTTGTAGAAAGATGTGGCTGATCAAAAGCATCTCCAGTTACAATGGTGAATTCTTATTATTCAGGTTAAATTACTATTTTAATGCCTCACAGTTTGGGATGATAGTTTAAAATGCCAATCATAGTTCTGTATTTAAGTCAATGCTTTAAGCAAATTTGCTGCTACTCTGAGGGAACTAAAAGTGAAAATGGGACTAGGATGGGGTAGAATTAACTAACACTGACTTTGCCCCTCATGGAATTAGTAGCACTCACTGGTGGGATGAACATAATGTATCTCTTGGTTGTGATGGAAAGGAAATCAAGAAGGCCGGAAGTATGTTTTGTATTGTTTTCTCTTGTGTCTGTTCTTCAGCTCATGCTCCTTACCCTTCTTTTCCCTTTTCCTCCGCTTCTGTTGTGTCTAGAAAGCTACTCCATCACTGCAAAGATTTAAGTTTTCTGTCACAAACACATCCTTCTGTATAGGACTGCCTGTACAGCTGCTTTTTATTTTCTTGGAATCTCCTCCATGTTTTAACAATGCTGCATCCAACTCTCCTTTTCTTATCATTGTCACCTTCTCAGCTCTTTCTTACCAGCCACTGCTCTGACTGAAAGCCTTGCCTGTCATTCCCTATCCTTACATTTTAATCCACCGTGACTTCTGTTTTCATATTAAAGCACCATTCCTTGGCATCTGTTTTCCTGGCTGCTTCCCTTTCTACAGCTTCCAGTTCACTGATGTATTTTTTTGTGTTGCTCTAGACATTTCTGTGTTGTTTGATTCGCTGCTCCCCCCTCACATCTTTGCCTGTCTCCCATTCCCTGGGTTGCTCTTATTTTTTCCCAGTGCTGGCTCATCTTGGCAATTACATCTTCTGCCTTAGGCATTGAACCAGAGATCACATCTATGTCAGTCCTGTGACATTTCCACTGCAAATTTATTCCTTCCTCTACTGCTGTCTTTGTAACCGAGTTCTTTTCCAGTACAAATGACTTTTCCCATGGTCTCGAACCTCTGTTCTACTTTCTCATTTCCTTTGCTTTGTCCAGTCACATTGGTTTAGTCCAAGAGAAAATTGTCAATTCATAACTTTTTTCTCCCTTACTTGGTTTACTTTTCCCTTTTCCTCAAAATCATGTTCTTCTGCCCTTTCACAAAACCAGACATTCCTCAACTCCTCTTTTCCTCTAAACTCATCACTTGCTTCAGTGACCCAGTTCCAATTTCTGGTCTCCTGCATGGCCACACCTACTCTGACCAACCCTTTTATTTCCTAATGGGAATGTGCTTTAGGTGACCCATTGGAGAGGAACAGTGATTTCACTGCCTCTTCTTTAGGATCATGTTCATCTCTCTCTGAGCTAATGGAGCTACTTGGCTTCTAGAGTTTCTTTCCTGAATGTCCATTCATAGATCCTTTCCCGATACATCTTCTGTCTGATACATTTGGCAGAAATCCATGTTAAGTAGGGATAGTGCTGTGAAATTCCATAATGTTGCTGGCTTAATAGTGGGTTTTTTTCACATCAAATGTGTTTAAATTGTAGTCTAAAAGAAAAATATTGGCTTCGAAGAGACTGAATCCTTCCCTTGTGCATCTTCAACTATAATTAAAGATGTCCATCTCTCCCAAGTGACTCTTACAATCCTGTGCCTGACTTAAGCCAAACAAACACTGACATGGATGAGGGACCATCAAAGTCCTTCCGGGACTAACAAGTACAAAGGAACAGACCCTATTTCTTCGGGGACACTTGTTAGATGACAGCAAATTGCTTGAAAAATTAAAAATATACAGAGGGGATCTATGTGCTATATTTTATAATGATTAGCAAGTATAATAATCCTTATTTTCATATTGTTTGAAAGTTTGATGAAGATCTTTATTTTTGCTTTTGAAGAGGAAATACTGAAAGCCAGGATTCCTGAAAAGGAGACTCTGTACTTGATTAAAAATATGTTTCCCTTGGGTTTCCTTCCTTGGAAAAAGAAATACAAGTAGCACCAGCAAACGGCAATCCCTTGAAATAATTTTCCTAATTAATTTACTGTCAGTTTAGTGTTATCTTTTTGGGATGCCTTGCTAATGTGGATGGATGGAACAATTGCCTAAATAACAGAGGGGAGCTTCCTAACTGCTCTTATCTAAATGTGCTTTGAGAGAGTGTGCTGTGAGGAACAATTGTCCAATTACTCTGCCACCAACTGAAAGTGCTGTGAAAAGTCCTCTAAGAGCTTTTCCTTTCCTATTAAAGCATGCAGGACACTCAGAGTTCCCTCTTCCCTGGCATTCTATTTTCTCCTGGCTATTACAACTTAAAAACAGGTAACTAATGGTGCTACTGTAAAGAAAAGGTATGGATTCTCGTTGCTTAGCAACTCTCCCAACACACTGAAGATCAACTTTTGATGAGGGGTTGCACTCTTGAGAATGTTGTTTACCACCTCCATCAGTTATTTTAATAAAATATATTAAAACCTTCTGCAGTTCTAGACACTTCAGGGAGGTAGGAAGTGTGTGTTAAACCTCACCCAAGTAAACTTTAACTTTTGAAAGTTTCCTTAATTGTCCTTGTTCTTCCAAGTGGTCTCATTTTCCTGTCAGTGCTGGCAGGCACTTCCTTTCAATCATCTTTTCCCCCTCCTCAACTTTTTCTTTGTATTGCTGATCCCTTCGTTGATGTGATGAAATTGTTACTCTTGAACTACTGATCTATTGCAGACAATAATCTGTATTTATAAACAAATTATTGCATTGCAGTGGGTTACTGGGGTGTTACAGAGTTCAGGAAAGAGCGAGATGCCTGTCGACCATTTCGTTTGTGTATCAGGGCAATGTCAGTAACTCTGTCCTTGCACCCCTGGGATCAATCCAGGCTTGGAGATGGACAGATGAAGCAGCCCTGGAGAAGGACTTGGGGGTGCTGGTGGGTGAGAGGCTATTTACAAGGGCCTGGAGGGACAGGATAAAGGGGAATGGCTTCAAACTGCCAGAAGGCAGGGTTAGATGGGATATTGGGAAGGAATTGTTGGCTGTGAGGGTGGGGAGGCCCTGGCACAGGTTGCCCAGAGAAGCTGTGGGTGGCACTTTGTATTTCCATTCATTATGCCTTCCCAAGGGAATGGAGCTCTGCTTCCCCCCCCAGTCTCCTTTTCCCTTCTCATTAGCTTAGTCTTGCATTTCTTTGCCCATGTTACCACAGGACCTTCTCCAGGCTATGGGGCTGAGAGGTCATTGCTAATTTATGGATGTCCAAATGATGGGAAGTACTCCCTTAATGGACACTGTTCTGCACTGTCTCTGAATTCAGGGAAGGACAGCACCCACTCAGCATGAGCAGCATGCCCTTGTACAGCATCTTTTATTGCTTTCAAAAGGTGATTTCCTGCTGTTTTCCTTGCCCTTTGAATAGCTTTAGGAAAAGGCATGGATATACTGGTTCTCTAATATCAGATACATTCTCCAAAAATCCCTCCAATATCCCATTTGCTTCCTGGTGAGTTAGGAAGTTAATTTTTTCTTTCTCTGTGAAATTCCAGATTGAAAGCATTTGTGTGGATTTTGTTTCTCATTCAGCAAAGCTCTCAAGCTTCCCTTTGTCTCTCACTGCCTGTCAGTGCAGTCGAGTAACAGCTCACAGTCTAACACGTCATAATTCCTAAAGCATTAAATATTCCTGTTGTGCTACTGCCTGAACCTCTCAGTAATAAATCACACTGCATTTCCAGTGTCCTCAGGTTAGGCTCAGGCTCTGTGTTTGTTTGTTTGTTTTGGTTTTTAATAAATGTGAATGGTGAATATTATAGGGCAGGTTAGGGAGAATGCCTGGAAACTCCCCTATAGGCTCTGCTATAGGGAAGCTCTCTCTTGCAAGCCTCTGAAGTTGAGGAGGGCATGCTGATGATTTTGTAAAGTGTTTTGGGATATTTGGATGAAAAACGACTGGACGGGACAGGGACTGGTGGGGATTTGTTGTGTAATTGATGCCTGTACTGTGCAATCAGATCTTTGGCCACAGGCCAGCTGGGTTTGCTCTTCCCTGTCTCCTCCTCCTTTACAAAGATTTATTGTATTTACATTTAAAGTGACATACTTTTGACCAGTTAAAAAGATGCTCTGCCCCTCCCTGCAGTATTTATTATGTTCTTACCATCAGCATCAAATCTTGTCTTTTAACTTCCTTACCTTGATGTTGTTTTTTTTAGCCTTACAAGTGTAGAAGTTGCTTTCATGGTGTTTATATCCAGAAAAAAAATTAAGTGGATTGGTTTTTTTTTAATTTAAGTAGATATAATGCTTAAATTAATTTCAATCAACTTACATTGTAGGAAAGGGTCAAGTCTCCCATCTTTTGGGGTTTTGGCAGGGATTTTGCCCTTTGACTGTGTGCAGATCCTAGGACAGTGGAACATGCTACTTCAGCAGCGTTCATGGATTCTTGCATGCTTTGTTCCTACAGAATACCATCCTTGCCTTTTTTTTCCCCTCCTAGACCTTTTTTCCTGTCCCCTCTTAGTGCTGCTCACACCTCTCCCAGAGCCAGCGCTGCCATCCCGGGGGTCTCTTCCGGGATGAGCCAGGTGATGCCCAGGAACAATGTCAGGGTATTAAAATGTCCTGAGAATCCCACACACTCCTCACGCAAGACAGGGCAGAACAGAGTCCAGTTGTCAAAATAATCCCGAGCCAATAAGCACGTCCTGGGTGGAGCTCCTGCGGCTTGGGGAAAACTAATTCTCAATGAAGACCTTTTATTAAACCCCCGGAACGAGGCCGGTTGCGCAGGCTGGGGAATTCCTTGATTTTATTCGTGCACGCGAAAAATCCGCCGGTTTTCAGTTCGGTAGGTGAAGGCAAAATGCTGGAGGGAAAGGATTGATGTGGAGCTGGTGGTGATGAATTTTTCATGAGCTGCTGTGCGGGGCTTGAATGGCTCCGGCGCGTCGGTGGCGACCACGGAGCTGACACACCAACACCACCCCGGCGCGTTTTCAGGGGGAGAGGTGGGCTCAGAAGGGCTTTTCTGACAGCCCTGGCTTACCATCCTTCGATTCGTGCTGCTGCTGCTTCAGGCAGCCTTTCCTGTGGAGCCCAGCCTTGTGAATGAGCGGGGTTTAGCAGCGCTTTGACTCCGCTGCGTTTTTGTTGCGTTTTCTGAATGGTGAGGGCTCCCACATCATCTGAGCTATGACAGCAAAAGAGGCTTCTAGGGAACTTGCTACTCCCGAGTCCGAGATTTACATCAGGACTTTCAAAGAGCAAATGCATTTAGAGCTCGAGCCCCCCAAGCTGCCCGGGAACAGACCCACGTCTCCAAAGATTTCTCCTCGCAGCTCTCCCAGGAACTCTCCCTGCTTTTTCAGAAAGTTGCTGGTGAATAAAAGCATCCGCCAGCGTCGTCGCTTCACGGTGGCACATACATGGTAAGCTCTGGGTACCAGTGCGGGTTTAAAACCAGTGTGTGTAGCTGTGCTTTGAACAGGGGAAAACGAGCTGAGATTTATTCCCGAGTGTTAAATGAATCGAGCAGGAGGCAGCCAAAGGATGTTTAATGCAGTGCCTCGACAATTGTCATTCAGTGTCTGTTGTCCAGGATAAATCCAGCCCATTATTCGTGTGTGCCGGGTTAATCTGTAGGAACAAAGGCAGCAGCCGGTAACTTTCCCAGCCGTTGTGTTGCTGTGGGTTGAATACACGAATTCATTTCAGAACCTTCAAAATGTGTTTTCTTTGCCCTCTCAGCTCGGTCTCACAGCACACCACAGACCGGGTGGTTCAGACAGGGCACTCTTGGAGATAAACGCTGCAAAGGGCTTTAACTTCACTCTGAGGGGCTTTTAAACAGTTTTTCCTGGCTACAAATATCCCTCCTTTCAGCCATTTTTTGCAAGGAAACTCTGTCTGAGAGTCTTCTTTTCCCTCCCTACAAATTACTAACCCCAAATAGTCAATTTGTGTGCTATTACAGTCGATCGGAGCTGCCTCTGACTCAGTTATCTGGTTAATCCATGCCATAAACAGGAATCAAAATATATAATTCAGGAAAATCTCTGAGAATCTCGCTTTCTAAATTTAGTCTGTATGTGTCTTGCAGGATCCACCTTTTAAATTCCAGGAGTCTCCATTAATATTCACTAGTTGTCTGTGGGAATTAAACCAGAAAACTTTGAGGAATGTGAATTTTTTAAACTCTGCTCACACAGTGCCATGTCCATTACTTTCCCATTCCATAGATTGAATCAGAGGAGAGGGGATGAAACTTTCCATATGGGCTGGCTGTTTCGGGGTATCTGAAACACCCATCCTTGTCTGCTACTTTTTAACACAGAACATTGTGTTAAAATGGTTTATGTGAGTTATGCTAAAAAATAAAGCTGTATTTACTTTTGAAGTGAATTACTAATATCTGAGAGTGAATTTGTAGCTCTTACAGTTGTTTTGTCTCGTTAAACGGTAAGAAAAATAAGAGAGAAAACCACAAACTTGGATACCAGGGAATTGTACTGGGTAGAACTGAGATAACTGATGTTTTAATTTTGCTTTAAACACAGTTTGAAATGCATTTAGGGTATAGCAATTCAATTCAAATTAGAATTATAGAATCATGCAGACTTTCTGCTTCTTTTTGTTGTTGTTGTTGTTTTTAATCCAAGCAGAAGTAAAAACCTCAAACTGGTTACAAGCTGTAAAGGCTTCAGTATGTTCTTCAGCATTTTAATTGGTTGTAGTCACTCATGTTTAGGTTTATACACATTAATTCCCTGGAACATCTGTCATATCTGCCAGCGTTGAAATGACAGGATGCTGCTTGTCTTACCCCCACTAGTCTGTTTGGAGAAATGGATGCTGTGGAAAGATGGTCCTGCTGGGAATTAGGCGAGTAGAATGTGGCCAGACTTGGCACAGGGTATCTGGATTGTTTGGAGAAAAACCATAAAAATATGTATTTATAGAAGTAACTAATAATCTCTTCTTGAATCAACTCAAAAAAGAGGTGGGACCCCTCTGGGTTCATTTTTAATGGCAAGAGAGAAGGTTCTCAACTCAATTTTTAAAAGTTTTTAGTATCAAGTGATTTTGAACTGCACATCCGTGTTTTAACCTGAGATAAGAAGGAAACTATTGTAGAAACAAAGAAAATCTCCCTTTAGAAAGAAAGGTTTCAAGGCTGTTTGTGTGTGAGCATATACTTAACATGTCAAACCATACAACAAAACCAGACATCTCTTCATGTTGTACACATGCTAAAACACAATTTGAATTATTAGAGTGTGATACAACATTGCAGTAGAATGTCTGGAGGGCTGTGTCTGTGTGTTGCAGGCAGTTATTTCAGCTGCGTACCTGAATTTCCTTCTCAGTTGTGAATTTGTTGTGCAGTGCATGGAAACACCCTCACCTGTGCTAAGCAAAATGCCACTTACATAAGGTGCTCTTTTGTGGGGAACTGGGAAGTAGTAGCTGGGTAGAAAATTACCTCAGGAGTAAATGTCCAAGAAATACCAACTACACAGTAATAGTAGCAAGGAAATGAATTCATGCTGTTGGATGTCATAGAATCTATAACTTTCAGAGCCTCATAAACAGGGAACTTCCTCAGTTTGGGGTTTGGGGTTAGTGGTGTGGTAAATCATCATCTTTCACCACCTCTGTCATAATTGTTGTCTTTACTTGGTGGTTCTTCTTCTATGCCCCTTATTTTCAAGTTTCTGTCTTCCCTTGCTCTCCTTTCCTTTTTCACTAATTGCCTTTCCCAGGCATTTTCTTTCTTTTGTGACTGAATGCATTGCAACTTCTTTCTCCTGATTATGCTGATGAAATCCGTGTCGTCATCCGTCTGCTCTGATATCCAGTCAGCAGACCTTACCCAGAAAGAAAAGGGAAAACAAATTTTCAGACTTTTTTTTTTTTTTAAAGGCCATGACTCAAATGCTTCTGTGCTGCAATTTGTTCTTTTCCTCAGGGTTGAGTTCTCACTGGACATGGCCAACATGTCATCACAGTTCCCTCCAAACATCTGTCAGTCTGATCCCTGCCTGCTCCAAACCCCTTAAACAGTTTCCCACGGCTGCTGTCGCTCTGTCCAGTCTTCAAAATGCCTCATTCATATCAAATAACAGCACAAAACCTCAATAGCCTCCAGGCTTTTTCCTCCACCAGAATCCACAAGTCTCATTCCTCTCTTGCATCTGTCATTTTTGCCTCGGAGATTCTGGAAGCCCATATGCTGCTGCTTCCTTTCTTAAAGTTCCCCTGGTATCATGTGTGTTTTGGGGGGGTTTGTGAGGAACAGAGCAGGCAGAAGATGACATGATTTGGTATCCCTTCAGAGGCATCTGAGTTTTGGACTTGCAGTGCTCCCTTGGGTGCAAAGTTTCCTTTGGAGTCACTGGAGAGAGGAAGACATTTCCTGAAGATAGTCCTCAGCACTTTGTCCTGTCAGCCAGAAAACAGCACATTCCCTCTCCATGGTCCACAGTCTGTTCTCCCTCACCCTATCCTTACCTTGAGGACTGCCAAAGCAATAGCTTTAAAGATAGCTTTTATTTTCCACAGATCTGCCATCTTATTTTTATCAAATAATAACTCCTAATATCATCAGGTTTACACCCATAGCAAGGACCTTCTCAGCAAGATCCCAGATGTTTTATCAATGAAAGTCAATATTTTATAAATTAACTCTGCTACTTATAACAGTTTTCTTTGCCTTGCAATATTTATCCTCAAGATTATAAATATTTCTTCAAGACCAGGTTGGACAGGGCTTGGAGCAGCCTGGTCTAGTGGAAGGTGTCCCTACTTATGGCATGAGATGAGCTTTAAGGTCCTTTCCAACCCATACCGTGTGATTCTATGAATATTTATACCATTTACATCACTTATTCAATTTCTTAATATACAGGCAGTCACTGGCTATGCTGTGTGAGGAGCATGAGCTTTTTAATGAAGGGATTTCCAGAGTAGGAGGTTCATTGTCTTTTCTTAATTAAGATTTTCATGGGTTTTTTTTCCAATTTAATTCACATATAGCTTTCATCATTTTAGTGATTACCTGTTACCTCGTTTATGAAGAAAATACAGGGCAGAACAGAAATGAAATACTAGGAAATTTTGCTCTGGATTTTCTCTTGGTTATCCTTCAGCTGAAATACATTCGTGCATTTGCTTTTTGATATATAATGTAAAATGCAAATCATATGCTAGCCTTAATTTTTTTGAAAACATGATCTGTTTTCATTACACAACAATCTTCCGTGGTGGGATTGAGTAAGTTAAATAATATGGCACAATCCAGTCACAGGGGGAGCATTTGAGTTGTTTCCAAGCCTGGTGAATAACAACTGATCTGCTTAATTACTTGAAGCTGTAAAATGTACTATAGGCAGAAGAAAATTATCAAAAGATGTCAGGTTTGATTTTGCTTTCTGATCGTGGAACCAAATAAGAAAGACTTAAGTGGCAGCCCCCATTTGGAGTGGTGCTTCAGAAAGCTCAATTTTTGGAAACTATGTGCTTGAAATCGCTGAGGAGAACAGTAATTTATAAGAGCCATAAATTTCTCCAGTGGTTTGATCACGGTGGAGGAACTCAGAAGGTAGAGTGGAGCTCCTAGTCCCATGTCCTGTTGGAGTCCCTCTCAGCACCAGCTGTGTGTCCAACTGTGCTGAGGTGGCTCCTGCCCTGTGCTGGCACCCCATGAACCAGAATCCCAGATCTGAGCTCTCCTGGCCACCTTCACCCAGTACTTGGACTGGGGAAAATGACTTCTGCTTGTGAGATAAAACAAGTATGTGTCACAACAGCCTGCCCCCTGAATGTGCTGTATGGTGATGACTCCAGGATCTCGGAGGTCTTTTCCAAACTAAATGATTCTGTGATTTTTTTTATGATGTGCTTTTGGACCTGGTTCCACTTTGCTCTCTGTACAGCAGGATGCTTTTCCATAGTTCCACTCTTGAAAACACCCTTGTCTTTACTTTGATGACCTGATCTGTTTGTGCTTCTCACCAGTTCTTGATGTGATTTCCAGCTTCTTGTTCTGTTTTCGAGAAATAGGATGATTCTTCTACTTTCTGCAGCTTCTCTTTCGACCTGGGACTGGTATTGGACACACTGTGTTGCTCAGTTATCTCCTGAAAGTCCTAGGCGAAACAAACTGAAGTGAGGAGGAAAAAGGATGGGGAAAAACCAGAAGGTTCCTCTCTTTTTCTCTGCTGAGTATGTTCTCCCATCTGTCTCCATCTCCCAAGGAGAATTCCTGAGCATTTGCAGCAAGTGGCAGGAAGGATTGCAAAGGATGTGAAGGTGAGGAGGAAATAGAAATAGGCCCATACACAACAAACACAGAACCAGCTGTGTCATCCCTACATCTGTTCTGTCCATATATCCCCTCCAAACCCTGTCTACAACTGTGGAAAACAGAAAGGAGCAACTTCTTTCATCCCCCGGCCACATATGTGGAAAAAGATGGTGTTAAAATACTCACCAGCTGTTAAAGATTCAAGTGAAGTACAACAGATCATTATATTAATGGTAATTTGATTTTGATAGATTCAACCATTTTTCTGACAGGGGGAGGAAGAATCTGATTGATTCTGTGAAAGACAGTGGATACCTTCTCAGAGAAAGAAGCTATTTCTGGAGTTTTTAATACCTTTAAATAAGTTTTTAATGGCACAGTGTGCCAGTCTATGAGGAACAGAGAGTCCCAGAGGTTTCACGACTTGCTGAGGTGGCTGAGACCTTCCTAAAGAATCCATGACCTCCAACCCTCATACCCAGGCTTAACTATTAAGTTAAATTTTCTGTGCCAAAATGGTTTCTCAAAGAAGCTCTCCTGTTGAATTTAGCTTTGTTGAGAGCTCTGTTGATGTATGAAGCTTGCCATTGTGATAGCATCTACAAATTCGGGCTGTGTGTTTCCAGGAGGTACAGTTGGCTTCTTACGGGCTCGAGTTGGTTGCCAGGACAGACTGTGGCAGACACATTTGTGGTTTATCCTAATTTATGCAGTGTAGCTTGGCTTCACTGCAGATCTATACATTCTCTGTTCCATTCCTGCTATTCTTTTTATCTTCTTCAGCTTTTTTGTTTCTGAATAGCCAGTGTTTTACTTCTATTGCCTGGTGTTACCTTATGAGAACATCACATGGGTTCCACAGGGATCATAGGATTGTAAAATCATAGAATCATAGAGTGGCTTGGGTTGGAAGGGACCTTAAAGCTCATCTGCCATGGACAGGGACACCTTCCACTAGACCAGGTTGCTCCAAGCCCTGTCCATCCTGGCCTTGGACACTTCCAGGGATGGGGCAGCCACAGCTTCTCTGGGCAACCTGTGCCAGAGCCTCTCCACCCTCACAGCCAAGAATCATTCAGACTGGAAAAGACCTCTAAGATAATCGAGTCCCATCATTTATCCAGCACCACTGGTGTGTGTTTGTCTCTTGGAACAAGTTTGAGGGTGGTTTGACACGTTGGGTTTGTGTAGGATCTTCCATGATGATCATGGTATGGACATTCTGCAATAGCCACAAACTAGTTGAGGTTACAACATGATGTGCAAGTGGCAACATGATGTGCCACTGTGGCAGTTTGAGCCCATGACAGCCACAGAACATGCTCTGCTCATTCTGTGATGGGTGGATTTGGAGAAGTAGGAAGGAGAGAGCAGATTTGGGAAGCTAAAACAGGAAAATTACATTTCCTCCCAGTTTCCTACGGGACTGCCTGACCGGGTCTGAGAGACAAGGTGTAAATAAACCTGAACTCTGCCCATGGGAGGCTGTGACTTTTACCAAGTTTATGAATCAATAGGCAGTGCTGTTGACATGTGTGAGTTCCTGTCTCAGCGCTATGTGAGGCTATAGCTGCTGATAAATTATAGACATGTCTGTAATGCACTGAAACAGTGACACACAGACACAATGCTAGACTGATGCAACAGCAGCTGATTATTTGATCAGGTAAAATATTGCCATAACAGCCCATGGAAAGGGTTATTACTATAAACTAAGTTTTATTTTCCAAGACATACATGCATAGATTCAGTCTTTTCTTTTGGATGGACCTGGGAAACACGGGAAGTAAATATTCAGTTTTTAAGTTTCTCACATTGTTTTGTTCTCTCAGGGCAACGAATAGGTGTGGCTGAGGGGCAGAGTAGAGATTAAGTAATGTAAGAATAAGACTTTGGAGAAATAACAATACATTAGATTATGTCTTTTCTTCTTATGGTAAAAAAACCTACTTTTTTGGTATGTATTTGACTAAACGCTTCAGTGATTTCCTAGTATCTCCTGATAAACTCCTTGTGGTGTGGTACTTTATGGCATCCTCACATTGTCCATGTCTCCAGGATGGTGCACTCAAATTGGAATCAGGTTTGATCAGATTACTTTGAGTTTTGGCTATTTCCAACAAAACTAATTGACGTATAACTGTGCAAAGACTTTCTGCTTTTTTCACAACCAGCAAGTTGCATTTTCTCGTGGTAGAGCAATTTATTGCAGCTTTTTCCACAGCAGATTTGAATGCTATAAGGGCCACACATCTGCACGACACTTAATGGAATTAAATAGGAACTATTTTCTCAATTTGCCCTGAATCAGTGTGTACTCACATGGAGAAAGAGGTTTTGTTGCACTTCCAGTAGCTCCATGTGCCCACCTATTGCTGGGATGATGCTTTTCATTGCATGGTTGTGTACAGTCTGTGATGCGGTTCTCAAAAAGGAATCTTGTTCTGAATAAAAATGTCCTGCAAGTAGTTTCTTCCATCTGCATATAATACTGAATAATTTCCCTCTCATTCCATATTTGTCTTGGTACAGTAACTCCTTGGGTTCCCGCTGTACTGATTTCTGAGACAGGTTGTGGAAAAGGGAGCACATTGTACCCTCTGAAGGCTGAGACAAGAGGGACATTCATCTCATTTTATCAGTTAAAAAAAAAACAAAACAGAAATCAATTGATTTTCCTCCAGGCTCAGGCAGAGCTTTACAGATACAGATTAACAAGTGCAACAAAAATGTTTAAGAAATTACCTCCTTTTATTATTTTAGCTTGTAGTTCTAACCATAGAATCATAGAATTGTTAAGGCTGGAAAAGCCTTTAAGGGTCCAGTGCAGCCATCATCCAGCATCACCATTAAACCATGTCCTCAAGTGCCACATCCACAAGTTTTTTGAACACTTCCAGAGATGGGGACTCCACCCCTGTCCTGGGCAGCTGTGCCAGGGCTGACAACCCTTTCCATGAAGCAGTTTTCCTGATATCCAACCTGACCCTCCCCTTGCACAACTTGAGGCTGTTTCCTCCTGTCCTCTGCCTTGTGCCCTGGGAGCAGAGCCTGACCCCCAACTGCCTCCACCCTCCAGGGAGTTGTGGAGAGCAACAAGGTCCCCCCTGAGCCTCCTTTTCTCCATGGTATCACAGTATTTTTTGTGTGTTCTTAAAATGTGCAGAATATAGTTTGTAAATGAGCAGTTCCTTGCTCCCTTTTCAATATATAAAGAACCATATGAAGCCCTACTTGAAAATTAGAAACATTTTGTGCTGCTACTTGGTTTCCAAAAGCTTTAATGCCCCCTGCTGACACTGTGCATATGCAGGTAGGAATTGCAGAATGATGGACAACTTCATTAGGTGAGAGGGAAAGTTTTCTTTCATAACAATAATGCAAAATTAGCTTTTCCATTTTATTAGTTTCATTATTACTGAGCTAATTGGAGAACCTGTACTGAGCCTGGTGCTTTGTGGAGCTCATTCCACAGAAATGAGATCTGAGGGAACTCAGCAACATTCAGAAGACATCCCGTGCTTTTAGGTTCAAGGGTGTTTTCAGATCTCAGTTCCTTAAAACAGTATAGTAAGTAGAATTATGTGTTACTTTTCAAATCATGGCTAGGCTTCGCGAACGAAGATTTAGGAAGGCTCTATCCACGTATTACTTTTAGGGTTACAGTTAATGGACCGAGGCCCAGGAACATGGACATCACTCCCAGCCACAGGGTGGGATTCTGGGATTTGTCTTGGGCAGGGCCAGGAGTTGGACTGGATCATTGTGGGTTCTGTCCAACTCAGGATATTCTATGATTCCATCTTGCTTAAATAAACAATCCTCTTACTTAGCTATGGATTATTTTATTTTGGACTTTTTCTAAGGGGGATGGGGAAAGAATGAGAAAGTATCAAATATGTGGAAACTCAAGAAGAGGTTGGCAAGGAACATAAAGCCAAGGCAAAGAAAGGGAGAAGAAGAGATGGACAGGGTGAGCTGAGCAGCACATGAATCGTGCAGGAAACAGTTCCTGGATGACCCAGCATGGATTCTGATTGATACAATCATTGTTTGTCACTCGTGTGTCAGGCTGTCCTTGGGCTGTTACAACTCCAAGGGTCAGCAGCTGGAATTAAACCTCTTGGAAGAGGCAAGTCTTTGAAGACCTCAGGCAGAGTTCCTTCTCAGCCTTCCAGTTCTGACCATCACCTCTGAAACTCCCTTTGGATCAGGCTTTGGGGGAGATTTGGTCTGTTCCTCTGAGGTTAGTAACCCACACACTCAGTGCCTCCAGAGTCTGCTCTGCAGTTAGACTCCTGTGCCAGCTTTCAAATCTTCATAAAACCATCCCTAAGAGATTTGAATGTGTTTTTCCCAGACTTACAAACATCTCTGCAGACTACCACTGTTCAATGCATTTACCTGGTGGAGGAAGTCAAATCAGGTAAATCCAGGTTGTGATACTGCTCATACATCGTAAAACTTCTGGGAAAATAACCAAACTAACAGCATGAGACACCTCTGTTCCTAGTCCTTGCTTAGCTTCTAAAACTGGCATTTTATCCTGGAAATTGCTTGGTGGATATTGGAGTAAGTGGACAGCACTCTGTATTTGAGTGGTTCCGTATTTTTAGTGGTTGACTTAAGGAGAAAAGTTTTCAAAGTGGTAATTACAGGCATCTCTTAACTGTGATTACTATAAATTAATGATGGCAAGCCACAGCCACTCTAAACTTTTGAGATCTGAGTATGTTTTCCAAAAGCTTTCTCTTTCTCCTTAGGGAATGTGTCCTTTTAAATTAGCCAAAGTCTGTATTACCCCTTAACAAACTATTCTGTTGAGCTGCTGGAGGTCAGGGGTGGGACATGAGAACAAATGTGGTGTCCCTCAGTGTTTATGGATTTGGCTGCTTCCAGCTGGTGTTGGAATTGCTGATTTGCTTTTCCAGTTTGCTGATAGATTAGACCAGTGTATCCATTCAGTAAACACCCTCATCAAGAGGTCACCGTGTATTCATAAATTCTGGCCAGGCAGCCCTTTTTGTTTGATGCCATTTGGTATCAATTTCAGCTGCAGCTCTTTCAGTTCCAGAGGAAACTGATGGAAGCTGCAAATGCATTTCTGAGTCTTAGCCAGAGACATCATTTATTTATTTGGTTTTGCTCTCAAAGGCAGATGGTAACATATGACAAACAATGTCCTTACCACAAAAAAACCCACTTCCCAACCCCTTCCCAAAAAAATCGGACAACTCCATTGTCATGTAACTGATGTTTGTAAGACAAATATTCTTAAATGTTCAGATGAATGTATGAGGAACAATCCTACTGTCATCATGTTGGTGCTGAAGTGCAGGTGATTACTTTGGTGTAATGGCAAAGAAGTAAAAAGAGAGAGAAGATGGACCTGGATGGAGAAGGTGACACTGGAAGATGCACATGGAAAGAGACGTTGGTGTGATGAGAAGCCCACAGTTTGTACAAACATGATCTGAAATGAGCTTCTCTGGAGTACAGTATCTTGGCAATCTCTATAAGTCTCAATCCATATTGAGCTGCTGCCTTTTCTTCTACCTTCTGAAGTGTGAATCTTTACCATCCCCGTAGACATAAGGTTGTCTTCTCCCACTCTGCCCACAACTAAAACATCTTCCTGAATCACCATGACCCGAGGCTTTGCTCTGTTTCCAAGAAGAGTCTGACGAAAATCTGCACTTCTGTGCTTGAAACCTGCCTCCAGAAGGAAGGAGAAAAATCTTTAAATGTCAGGCTTTGCTATTTTTGCAGCCTATCCCAGAAAGCAGCTCCTGCCTTGCCGTCTGCATCCATGGTTGCAATACACGGCGTGCTTGGCACGGCCAATTATTGCTGTTTGTCTTGTACTTGTCAGTTGTTATTTTACAATGAAAAAAACTCCTGTAACAAGTTGTAAATGCTTCCAGTTGGTCAGCCTGTCGTGAACTGAATGTGAATCTTCTTCGACCGTGCTTGGAAAGCATTGAGGGTTTTGAGAATAGTCTTCGTACTTTGGGTTGGGATTTCATGTGTTCAAATTGTGTGAGTCATGGAATAGTTTGGGTTGGAAGGGATCTTAAAACTCATCTTGTTCCAACCCCTGTGCCATGGGCAGGGACACCTTCCACTGCACCAGGTTGCCCAGTGCAACCTGGCCTTGAACACTTCCAGGGCTGGGGAGTCCACACCCTGTAGGACTCTGCTTCACGATGATGAGGCATCCACAGAAGACTAAGTAAAAAATGTCAGGACTCTGCTCTGCAGGATAGAAATGCCTTCTGATAGGTTGTTTATTGTGTTCAGAGCATATTTGTATTCTTGAGGATTCACAGAACATTCACCACTAACAACATTTGACAGTGAACTCCCTTTGCAGAGTACTCACTTGGAAGAGCCTCGAGGTGGACTTGGGAAAGTGGTTTGGTTTTAACGGTGGGTTAAAAGAATTTAGAATTCATTAAAAGGACCTAAATTGATGTTAATTCACAAAGTGAAATTGGAAAAATATTATGAATTAAGATCAGGGATCTTTTCTGTAATAATAGATGTGGGAAAATTTAAAAATTCTCCCTGCGGCCTGAGATGACAATTGGATTTGTCAGAGTATTTCTGTCCATCCTGATCTGAATCACTCACTCACCATCACCTCTGTCACTGGGCATCATTCAGCCTCAAACATCATTGAACCTCAAATATGAGACCTGGCTTTTTACTCAGTCTTGCTGTTAGTTGACTTGTTCTCACTTGTTATTTAAATATCAAGAGCAATAAAATGAGAAACCAGGATCTTGTGTCAGTGCTGAAGGGATGAGAGAAGAGCAGTTGGAACTAGGTAATCTTAGAGGTCTTTTCCAACCTTTATGATTCTGTGATTTTGAGAAGCAACAGAACATGGCAGGGCATAGTCAAACACAATATTGAGGGTTGTGTTATTAATGATGTAAATAACAAGTGTGGAAGTGAGCTCAAAAATGCAGGGTTGATGTTTTAAACACTCATTTCGAGTTGTTTAGAGGATAATATAACACAAATATCCCCAGATCTTCAAGTGATGCCATTTATGCATCACATTGGCCAAAATTTGCAGAACCAATGACTAGACACTGGAAAATGGTGTCAAGAGGAGAACAACTGGCCCCTCAAACTGGGGACAACTGGAGAAGTCAACCCAGAGGTCCAAGTCCCAGACATTTAGTTCTTAAGGTTTTTTTGATTTATTTAGTGATTCTCATCCAAACAAACGGTGTATTTAAATGTTACAAATCCAATTTCCAAGTGGTTAAGGATAAATTGCTCTCATAAGACAGTCTTGATTAATTTCTGATTTCTCTTGTTAATGTGTAATGAAGGTAAAGAGAAATAAATTAGAATTATTCCAAGACTTTAAGGCAAATATGTCCTGTGTAATAAACACCACAGGTTTATTCATTCAAATGTACTGGGGTGGAAAGTGATTTCTTGGTGAAAGAGCAATTGCTTGTTGTGAGTGAGTGGCACAATTATTGTCAAATCCCGTTCCTTCCTTTGTGACCGGAATGGTCCTGGGGAGCAGTGATCCAAACTGGAAATGGCATTGCCTCAGGCAAATAATACCCTGTCTAATGTATTTGATTTTGCAAAGATAACAAGCTGGGTTACATCTTTACTTTCGCTTCCATTAATGGTTCAAGGAAAGGGAGGACAAGAAAATGAAACAGATTATTAAAGCTGCCTTTTAGTGTGGTGTCACTTCAGGCAAAAGCGAGCGGTACCTTAAGAAATCTTTGGAAAAATGTAGTATTTATGCTATGTAGAGAAAAGTAGAATTTATAATGTATTTTTGTTCAGTTTACTGGGGGTTTGGTAGAGAATTTGCTTAAGTATCGAATGAATAATTTAGGGTCACTAATTTGTCGTATAGACTAAAAAACATTCCTGGCCGTAGACAAAGAGAATAAAAACACAGCCTTTAACTACACAACAACCAAACTGAGGTCAGTGTGGAGGGAGGGATGTTGGGACAAGCCTGTGAACCTTTGAAGGGCACCAGCTCTTGGCTGGAAAAGGGAATGATTTAATTCTGATCGATTTTTTTAATAGTCAGTATTAAAATCTCTCACCAGAAGCAGTAATTATAATTGAATAATATTATATTATTAAAACACTAAGTTGTATAAGCAGAACAGTTCTGATACGAGCACACAGGGGAACTTCAAGACCTTTATGTCTAGACTCTATGAAATGGTTTTGTTGAAGCAAATATCTGATGCATTTTTGATGCTGTACTTCTGCCAGGCGTGATTTGGAACTGGAAAACAAAGGGGAGGATGTTTCCCTGGTGAGCTTGCAGTCTTAATTAACAAGACTTAACAAATACAATTACCACAGATAAAGGTTAAAAAGAGATAGGAGAGATAAAAGCAAATCTCAAACAGGGACAAGAATTAAAGCAGATATATTAGTGTTCAAGCATCCTTTGCCTCCACTGAGAACAGCAGACACTAATACAGATGCTTTTCAGAGCTGCAAATGGCCTATTTTCCTCCTGGATCTCTTGATCTGCATTTTCAGAAATTTAAATGCTGGATTTCAAAGCCAAAGGAAGAATTTCAGAGACTTAAAGAACACTGTTTTATAACATATGTCACCTTTCCAAGTAGATGCCTTTTGAAGGCATTTGGGGTTTAGAGTAAAGCAGAAATCTCTGGAAACAGCAGTTTGTTGCAATCAGAAATAACCCTTTATTTTTCATTTCAGTGTGACCCTGGTGTAGGGAATTATCTGATGCTTCAATTTGACATAAAGGGCCTGGGTTGGGAATCTTGTAGCTTGTAACAATTGAGTAGATTTGCCCACTCCAAGGGAGAACTGCTCCCAAAAAATACAGGTAATTTTACCTGAGTCAGAAGAAATAGCAGGATCACTTGGAGCTTTAGAGCTGTCCCCTTTAGTCACCCTTTTCTTGCAGCAGATGTCTTCTTCAAGCAACTACTTTTTGCTTGATAAGTGCTGCTCCAGTAGTGGTTTTGGGGTAGAATTTTGTTTATTTGTTTATTTATAAGAGAGAGGTGTTGGGGTGTTTTTTGATGTTGATTTGGTATTTCACAGGGCTTTACTGAGTCTCTTTGGATCCAGGAACCAGGAAACTGTGATGGGGAAATTTTGTGATGTTGGAAAATCGATCTCTGCAGCTTCAAGCACTGAAGTTAAATTGATGTGATAACTGTGACTGGTTTTGTCACCAATAATTCCTGCCTTGAGCAGGATATTAAAGAGGACAAATGAATTAAAAGCAGACCCACTACTGACTACACATTTTTATTTGACTTCCTTAATGTTAAATTAATTGTTGACAGAGATTATTTAGGTAGATTGGGTTTGTGCTGTACTTTAAATTAAGCAGTTGCGGTTTTACTTTGCATGCAGGAAAGATCCTTCCAAATTTTGAAAAGGTCACCACTGTTAATCATTTCAGGAAGGCAAGAAAAGATGCTAATAATGACTCAACTGAAGGGAATAACCAGGATTAAAAGCTTCTTAGTACTTAATAAGTATAAGTGTGATCTTGATTAATTCATGTTATCAACCCTGTGACAAAGGCTTCACTAAGCATGTGGTATAGCTGAAGAATATAGCTTTTTTGGGGAGAGTGTTATTTGGTTTTAGGGATTTTTGGCTTTCTCCTGCAATTAAAAAATTGGAGATTGATGATGGGTTAGATTTTGGATGCCTCAGATATCAGAGGGGTTTGCTGTAGGAGGTATTTGTGGTTAAGTTTGGTTCTGCAGTGCTGCAGAGCTCCCAGTGACTCCACTGGGAATAAAATGGGAAACTTCTGTGTATTGAGACGCTTCTCATTGTGCAGCTGGGTACCCCAAAATGGGATCAAACTTTACTTTTTACAAGGGTCTGGAGTGACAGGACAAGGGGGAATAGCCTGAGCTCAGGTTACCAGAAGGTTTAAAACTCTCGAATGGAGAAGAGAAGACTCCAGGGAGACCTTAGAGCCCCTTCCAGTGCCTAAAGGGGCTCCAAGAGAGCTGAGAGGGACTTTGGACAAGGGCCTGGAGGGACAGGACAAGGGGGAATGGTTTTCCACTGCCAGAGGGCAGGGATAGATGGGATATTGGGAAGAAATCCTTCCCTGGGAGGGTGATGAGGCACAGGTTGCCCAGAGAAGCTGTGGCTACCTCATCCCTGGAAGTATCCAAGGCCAGGCTGGACAGAGCTTGGAGCAACCTGGGTTAGTGGAAGGTGTCCCTGCCCATGGCAGGGGGTGGAACAAGATGGGCATTAAGGTCCCTTCCAACCCAAACCAGTCTGGGATTCTATGATTCTGTGATTTATGCATTTTAAGGGTTTCATCAGTATTATTTGTATGTCTTCTGTGCTGCTGGAAATGTCATTCACTTTGGTGAGGACAAGTCAGTGCAGACTAGAAGAAGGGCTGAGCACATATAGAATTATAGGTACCTGATAGGGAACCAGTCCTGTTTAAGAATCATTGCAAATGTATTTTTCAGGAGATAATTTCTGTATTGAAAAACTGTCACAGGTCTCGCAGGAACGAGATCCTGTTTTCATTTTAAGGCTGCTTTATTTGTCATCCTTTTTAGTCATCCTTTCAGCACCACAAAGTGATTTTGGAAAGAATCCACTGGCCTTCTCTACAGCTTGGTATTTATGTTAAATAGGATGTATAGATACAGTACAAACAAAGAACTGATAAACTAGGAAGGAACTCAGACTTAATTGTTTATCCACAACGTCTTCCTTCCCCTCACCCCCAAAGTCTGTGACTCCTAATTAATGAGGAGTTCTTTTAGTTGACAACACAGGAGCAGAATCAATATTGAAGGATTTACCATAATAATATGATTTATTGTATTTTTTAATACCTTGTGTTTAATTGTATTTTTATATACCAAATGATCAGAACTATTCATATTTAGTAAATATTGTGGTTCTTCTAATAACCTACACTTCTATTCTGCATTTCATCCCATTATTCTTCATAATACTTTTATCTTTTAACACTCTGGGTTTTTTCTTTTTGTATTAATACCTGAAAACAAATGTTGACAACCAGCACAACTATTTTAGCTAAAAGATGACTGTTTTCATATTTTAATCTTTCTTTATCCTAATCCCATGGGGCTTTTTAGGCTTGTTTTCTATTTTCTCTCAAACCTATCTGTTTTTTCACATACACACTCTCATTCCAGGTGTGAGCCCTGGGTTTGGTTTTCTCTGCCTGGAGTATCCCTGTTGTGCTAATTTTTCCTGATAAACAAGAGAATTTCTAATGCTTTCGACATATGATCTAAAGAATCCAGTTTCATCTGAGTGTCCTGCTGTTCTTGCATCTCTCAGGCTAATGCATTTTTCTGTAGACAATTTGTTTAGCTGAGGATTTAATCAGCTGTAGCATCTATTTTTGACCCGCTTTTCCCAATCCCTGCCTCGTAGGGAGCGTATGAATCCACATTCCAGCTCAGGGGAAATATATTGACTTCACATTTCTAATCTAGCATTTAATTTTTAGAAGCCCAGGGCACATCTTCATGTCTTTCAATATTTTTAAGATACTGGCTCTAGCTTTGAAAGCATTTTTTCCTCATTGTACTGCAGTAATCCTTCACTGAACTGGTTGGGTTGAGCTGTTTTGATTGGTGTGACATGTGTGGGCCTCCTGCTGCTATACTTGGATTTACGTTTTATGCGGAAGATTAATCTCCAGGTCATCAAGTTTAAGTGTTCTGAGGACAGAGCAGAAGGAATTTTCTGTGCTGGATGTTACTGACTTACTGTTTGTAGGGCGTCCAGGTAGAGCCTCTCCTTGCTCTTCACTTGTTCTTTCAATTTACAATAGGCAAAGCCATGGTAGTGAATTCCCACCTGGACAAGGCTGTGCTTGTGTGTCCCTGGTGTCCCAGTGGGAAGTGGTGACAGTGGTGTGCACTGACAATGGAAAGCAGCAGTATTGGAAGTGGAATTAGAGTGGATTGGAAGTGGCTCTTTTCTCCCGTGGACCTTCATCTCACAGCTTGAAAGGTGGTCGGTGAACACCATGGCCGGGTGTGAGGAGTGGACTTATCACTCAGGATTGTGTTGTGATATTTGGGGGGCTTGGATGATTTCAGGGCCTTGAAGTCTGGAAGCAAGACCATTAGTCACTCTGGATGCTTGGCGAGGAGCAGGTGTGGATGAGCTTGTGTCCAGAGGGCCATTGTGAGAGGAGGCAGGCTGATGGCACATGGGCGGAGCCAGAAGTTATATATGAAAGAAGTCACCTTCTTTAGTTTGGGAGCAACTCTGCTTCTGCTTCTTTAGTCCAAGAGAGCCCCTTCTGGGCAGTGTGTGTGTCCTGTTTTCCAGAGGAGCCCCTCACTGTCCTGTCTGTCTGTCTGTCTCAGGAAGCAGCCTGGCATCAGCCACATGTGTGGCTCCTGGAGCACTGAGTTGGAAGGGACCCGCAAGGATCATGGAGTCCAACCCTCAGCCCTGCACAGGCCCATCCCCAAGAGTCACACCCCAGAGGATCATCCAAACACTCCTTGAGCTCTGGCAGCCTTGGTGCTGTGACCACTGCCCTGGGGAGCCTGTTCAATGTCCAAACACCCTCTGGGGGAAGAAACTTTTTCTGAGATTCAACCTAAACCTGCCCTGACACAACTTCAGGCCATTCCCTGGGGTCTGTCCCTGGTCCCCACAGAGCAGAGATCAGTGCCTGCCCCTCCTCTTCCCCTCCCAAGGAAGTTGTAACTGCAATGAGGTCTCCCCTCAGTCTGCTCTCCTCCAGCAGAACAGGCTTTCAAACACCAGAAAGAGGATTTTCCTGTATCAGAACTGAATGTCTGGGCCCCTGCGTTATTACTTATGCAGAGGAATTCCTCCACCTCTGGTTTCCAAAAAGTCTACCTGGGACTGAAGCAATCTTCAGCCAACAAAACATCCCTGAAACTGGTAGATGTAGGATGGAATAATTGGTGTAGGCTCTGCACAACCTTCCTTTCTCTGCTGGAAGCTCTGAGCTGGCTGTGTGAGGCACCGGGAGAGACCTCAGGTACCCTCCTGCAGCATCATTTTCAGGCTTGGAGTAATGAACGTACAAATTCTCCTGTGGCTGGGGCGAGTCCCGGAATGCGAGAGGCTCCGGGATGTGCATCTGCGGGAGCTTGTGTTGTGACAACTCCCATATGTTCCCACCTACACAAGGAAATGTGATTTCTGCCTGATCAGCCTTAATCCTTCCTCGGCGATAATGGGAATGTTTCGGGAGGCGCGTCACTGCTGACCAACCTTCCCCAGCCTGCTCCCGCTTTCCGGATCCGTCATGGCAGCTCTGGGCTCTGGGGGGGCATTTACAGCGTTGAGGTCTCTACTCTTCAACATACACCAGAACCACATATGTTTTCCAGGAATGTTTAACCTGCAGTGTGTTGACAGGAGGTTTGGGAAGGTCTCTTATGAAGAGCAGGAAACCATCCTTCAGGGAGTACCTGGACAATACATGTTGTCTCCTCACCCATCCCCTTCTCTGCACTGAAGGTTTCATTTGAGTCACCAAGAGATTATCCCAAAGTGCAAATTAGATTTGTGAGAAGAGATTAAATTTACTTTCTTTATTTGTTTATTTATTTAGGAGCTGACCGTATCCCAGGTTTTGATTGTGGTATTTGTTTTGGGTTTTCTTTTGCTTTTTACTTTTTCCCTTTTAAAATACTATAGGACAACATGCTGGGATTGAAACAGTAGTAAACCCAATCTGGTAGCTAGCCCAATTGCTATTTAGGTTCATCTACTAGTTTTAATTGGGTTTCAGTCTCTTAATAAGCTATCTGGTGTCCTGTGGATTGTGCTGGGAAGGAGTGCAGTGTGAATACTTCGTTCCTCCATTCTCAAAATGTCTGTATATAAAACCACCACAGTTAAACCCACAGTCCCTGACAGTGTGTTGGATTTTGAGGAGCTGGGTTTTATGAGTTTTTGGAAAACAATTTGCTTTCAGTACAAGTAGACCCTCAGTTAATACATTAACAGCTGAAAATATCCATGAAGTGTCCTGATGAAGTTTTAATTTCAGTTTTCTTGTTGAAGTAAGAATTGGAAATTAGGCCAGTCCAAAATTTGAGATGCTGCACCATTGTGGACAGTTGATCTCTGATAAAAACAAGGCTGGAAAACAGAAGGTTGCAATGTAAATCCCATTTCTTTCTTCTGCTTCCAACACAAATTGACCAAGCTGCTGCCTCGTTTCACTTGGGCTGATTTCGATGCCTATAAGTGAGCTTTTAACTCAGCACAGCATGAGAGGAACCCGCAGTTTCCACCATGTATTTCATCTGTAGGGCTTTTATTTCAGAGGTTCATAGTCATCTCATAAATTCTTTTGTGAATTTTAGTAGATTTTCACCAAATAGAAATTCAGCAGATTTTCACATAATTAGTTTTAGTGAAGATACAAATTGTTTGTATCTGTGTGACTTGGATTAGTGAATGTCCTGCTCAGGATTTATGGCCATCAAATGTTTGTTGAAACCATGGAAAAAAGGTTTGATGAAGGCTCTCCTTGACCAAACCACAATTAGCAATTTCCACCATTAATTCACCATATATGATGAGAAAAGAGAGGGAGAGGATATGGATATTGGAGACTTCTGTCTTGTCTTGGCTGCTGAGTGATACCCAGGGAAGCGGATTTCCTCTTCTTGGAGGAGTGACCATCCCATTGTTATTTTTCATGGCCACCTCAGGGTTCTGGGACTATTTGCAGATACCTGTCAGATGCAGCTGATTATGTGTCACCTGATAAATCCCGGTGACCCTCCATCACCCACCTGGAAGCTGTGGAGCATTTGGGAAGCGAAGAGTCACGAGAGATTTTTTTTCGTTATTTAAATGTATTACTGAGTGATTTTCCCTTCGAGAAGCATGACTGTTCAGATGATTCACGGTTGCTTTCTCGTAGGCATTTCAGCAAGCAAACACAATAGAATAGACTCATGTTGCAGCTTGTTTACTTGAGAAAATATCCAGAACACAAATTGTAATTCATTAATCTGGGGGCATCTTCCCAACTATAATTGTTAAATTAATTTTAGAGTGGTTTTAACCAATTTCATGGTGATGAGCTGCGTGTCAGGTCTGTGTGTTCACATCACACTTGAAGAATACCGCCTGTACTTGCACTGAAAAGCTGCTTTAATATTGAAATTTTGATATTAGGCCAACAGAGTGGATGGATACTTTTGCCTCCAGCACTAGAAATGAATTGTTTTGTGCTTTGTAATCTGTTACAATAACAATTTTCTTGCTCTTGCAATACATATCTCTATTTGGATGGCTGAGCAATTTTTTGCTTGTAACCTTTGTGTCCAGAAAGGCAGGTGTAACATTTAGAGAAACCTGAGGAAACATTCTCAGAGCAAATCACTTGCATTTTCACAGGTTAATTTTAGGAGATGCTACAGAATTTTGCTGGGAAAGAGTGTGGTAGACAGAAAGAACCAAAGTAGGATAGTCACCAGAAAAGAAAATGGCAAACAGTGCCCATCAGGGAAGATTTAAAAATTGGTGTTATTTACTCTTGAGGCGTGTGCTTTCTTGAAGTTCTATAAGAATTTCAAGAGAAGGAACCTTCTTTCCACATCTGCTGCAATAGGGCAAGAAATAATTAGCAATGCCTGCAGCAAGGGAGACAACCAGGCTCTCAACATTCAGAAAAGTTTGGTGAAGAATGATGAGGAACTGAACTCTATTGCTTGGGCAGGCTGGGAGATCTTCAGCCTGAATTGTTTGTTGAGTGAGGCTGGAAAGTTTTGGATTTAGTTGAATGTACTTTGGACTGTGGGAAGAGACCAGATGACTTCTAGAGATCCCTCACAGTGTTGTCTTTCTGTTCATGACAGAGGTGTGTGGATGTTCAAGGGAACTTCTGAGACAATACTGAAAGAGGTCACAGAATCCTGGAATGGTTTGGGTTGGAAGGGTCCTTAAAGCTCATCTCATTCCACCCCTTGCTGTGGTGGAGACACCTTCCACTAGTCCAGGTTGCTCCAAGCTCTGTCCAGCATGGCCTTGGACATTTCCAGGGATGGGGTAGCCACACCTTCCCTGGGAATTACATCCCAGCCCCTCACCACCCTCTCAGGGAAGAAATTCTTCCCAATATCCCATCTAACCTTGCCCTCTGGCAGTGGGAAGCCATTCCCCCTTGTCCCTCCAGGCACTCGTACAAAATCCCTCTCCAGCTCTCTTGGAGCCCCTTTAGGCGCTGAAAGGGGCCCCGTGACAATGTAGAACGTGTAGTAAAATAACAGGTCTGAACATAAAAGAACATGTGTTTTAAAAAACATTACTCATTTACCTATTTAAAGCCTCTTTTTTAATGCAGGCAGGTAGATGAGTACAAACTTGGTTCTGCTACATCAAACCGGGAGGAAGGAGATCTCTGCTAACACTGCCACGGCGTTCTCTGCTGTGAGTCGTCGTACTACACCTCCCACCCTTTGCCTTCCTCTGTGTGTTGGTACTCATGACTGTGAGGGATAAAGGCTAGATCTACACTGAAAAGAAGCAGCAGAAGGTGTGTAGTGCAGTGGAAAGGGAACAGCCACATCACTGCTTTTAGTTGAGGCTTTTCCTTAAAAACCTCTGTGTTCGATGCACTGTTGGTCTTACAGTGCTAAGTACAGGGCTCCTTAGTCATTGTAATTAAAGTATGGCCCTCCCTGGGAAGGAATAAGTCACCTCCCATCTGTGTCTGTTGTTTTGAACCACGGGTCAGAGAGGGAAATAATTGCTGGGAAGATTGATGACTGCACTTACGTAAAACAGCACAGGTCACAGATCTCATTTTAGTCGTCCCTGCAGTCACACTCTGGGGGTGTTAAATGTGTTGGAGATGGTACCAGGGTAAAACAGCAGGTGAGGGGGATTCTGCCCCTCTACCTGCTCAGGTGAGACCCCATCTGCAGTGCTGCCTCCAGCTCTGGGGTCCCAGCACAGGAAGGACGTGGAGCTGCTGGAGCAAGTCCAGAGGCACCCGGATGATCAGAGGGATGGAGCAGCTCTGCCTGTGAGGAAAGGCTGAAAGAATTGGGATTGTTCAGCCTGGGGAAGAGAAGCTTTGGGTCACCTAATTGTGGCCATCCAGTACCCTAAGGGACCAACAGGAAAGATGGAAAGACTATTTACAAGGGCCTGGAGGGGCAGTAAAAGGGGGAATGGCTTCCCACTGCCAGAGGGCAGGGTTAGATGGGATACTGGGAAGAAATCCTTCCCTGTGAGGGTGGTGAGGCACTGGCACAGGTTGCCCAGAGAAGCTGTGGTTGCCCCATCCCTGGAAGTGTCCAAGACCAGGTTGGATGGGGCGTGGAGCAACCTGGTCTAGTGGAAGGTGTCCCTGCCTGTGGTAGGGGTAGGACAGGATGGGCTTTAAAGATTTTTGATTGTGATCACTTCAAGCAGTAGGGGTAGGAACCAGAGTTTGTCCAGATGGATCAGTGGGGATCTGAGTGCCTTGCAGGATCGAGTCCATCATCCTTATTTATTCTTCCTCACAATTAACTTCAAGAGGTTTTGTGATAAACAGTGTGAAAACCCATGTCATGAATTAGGAGGTTCAGGTTGGACATCAGGAGGAAATTCTTCATGGAAAGGGTTGACAGGCACTGAAAGGGGCTGCCCGGGGAGGGGGTGGAGTCCCCATCCCTGGAGGTGTCCAAAGAACGACTGGACGTGGCACTCAGTGCCCTGGGCTGGGTGACAAGGTGGGGATTGGGCACAGGTTGGACTCGATGGGCTGGGAGGGCTTTTCCAACCTCAAAGATCCTTGGATTCCGTGAATTGCCTCAAGAATAATAATATAATAAGATGAGGTACTTGGCTACAAATCCCCTACTACCTCGTTACTATGACAGTTAATCAAGGGACCATGGAAACAATACAGTCAATGTTTTGTGGTTGGTTGTGTAGTTGTCACCTTTACCTGGAGTGGGGAGAACCCCCAACAGTGAAATCTTCCTAATAGTCTTGTCCCCCTAAATTATATTCATGATTTTTATGTAACAAGAATGAAATTTTTAAAAAATCCATTGTCTTGTCTAGCACTTGAGTGAGAATGACATTGCTTTACTTGAATTATTTAAATGATGGTCTGTGAGATCCAGGTAATTATTTAATTACATTTTTTTGATTGAATTGAGGAACTGGCAAATGATGCAACTCTCCCACAGGAGTTTTCACCTGGATTCTCTGCTGCTGGGAAATAATTTCAGTTAATGTCTGTATTCCTAAACTCTGTCTGTATCTCCAAACTCTCTGATGCCAAAACCCACCAGGATTTTCATGGGTAGGATTTAATTTTGTAGTTCTTTCTTACTGAAGTATAAATCTTTGTATTGTTAATCTAATTCTTTGGTCTCTTCTTGTCTTACACAATAGAATAAAGGCAGCCCTTTATGGTAGCCAGGAACCCTGTCTACAAGGTTAATTATAATTTTGTGGATAATCCCTCACTCTGATTCCAGCTGTTCTGGACAGAATTGGATATACCTACCCAGAATTTGAATTACATCCTTAATAAGCTTTTATTTTGTTTATGAAGCATTTGAGTGGCAATTGGCAGCCTGGATGAATGCACCCACTTAGGTACCAGCCTTGGCAGTGTATTTCTTGATTGTTTTATTTTTAATTTAGCAGGACATTACTTTCTGTCCCTCACTCTTAACAGCTGCTTTGCTTCGTGGGACACATTGTATGTTCCTTCACCTACGAGTTTGTTCAGTGAGATGAAGTCATGCAATTTTCACTAAAAAAAAAATAATATTTTCTGTTAATTATGTTGTGCAAGTTACCAAACATTTTCAAGGATTAAAACAAAGATTATTTCTTTTAGCTGTCAGCGTCTCTTCTTAGAAACCTCTTAATGTCATTTATATTATGGAGAGTTGTGAGGATGTAATTTCACAGTATCACCATGGGATTTCACAGTAGTGTAATCCTTGAACCATGGAATGGTTTGGGTTGGGAGGGATCTTAAAGCCCATCTCGTTCCACCCCCTTCCATGGGCAGGGACACCTTCCACTAGCCCAGGTTGCTCCAAGCCCTGTTCAGCCTGGCCTTGGACACTTCCAGGGATGGGGCAGCCACAGGACAAGGGCCTGGAGGGACAGGACAAGGGGGAATGGCTTCCCACTGACAGAGGGCAGGGTTAGATGGGATACTGGGAAGAAATCCTTACCTGTGGAGGTGGTGAGGCCCTGGCACAGGTTGCCCAGAGAAGTTGTGGCTGCCCCATCCCTGGAAGTGTCCAAGGCCAGGTTGGACAGGGCTTGGAGCAACCTGGGATAGTGGAAGGTGTCCCTGCCCATGGCAGGGGGTGGGACAAAGTGGGCTTTAGGGTCCCTCCAAACCCCAACCATTCTGTGATGTTCATGAATCTTTGACCTAGTTAATTTATAAACAGAGTGAATTCTGTCCTGTTCCTGGGAGATTCTGCTTTGCTCCAGAGAGTCACTGAGTGCTGTGAATTTGCTGTCCCAGTGATGGGAATCCTTTCTGTGGGGTCTGCCTTTATGTGTTTGCTGCTTGTGGATGCAGATCCTTATTTTTAAACAAATTATATCATTCTCAGATTGGCAAGACCTTGTTGTTTGTATATGTAGCAAAGTTCAGTGCAAACAAATCAAGGACAATAGGAAATGATTGCATATTTCTCTGGCTTAGCAATAACGAGAACTAATGCAAGGTGGTTATTTGTTTTGGAGATTGAATTATGACTTATTCCATTTCATTGAAGTGGATTCTCTACAAAGAGCAATTTCTGAGTGTCCCCTTCTTCATTAAGCAACAATTCTTATCACAGGCTTAGGGAAAACACCAAAACCCAGAGACACACAGAACAGGATTTTTAGTGTTATTTGTAGTACTTCAGAAGAGCGAGCATTGGGAGTTTTGGCCTTTAAATATATACCTTTTGAGTCTTTTTGATATTTAAATTGAAACCATGTTCTTCCTTTTCATGGCTCAGTGTTACACACACACTAAATAAGGTGCCAGCACCCAACTCCTGTTAAGTTGTAGATGCAGTAAGAAAGAAATACTGGTTTTTCTGTTGAGTTATCCCAAGGAGGGTTTTGCATGCAGGGAAGACATCCTTGTGGGGGAATGGAGTCAGCAGAGCCTAATAAATGAAAATAAATGCCTACTAATAAAATAATTCCTTTTTTCCTAAGTATTTTGGAGGGTGGAAATTTCCATCCTGTCCTGCAATTTGATGTGTTTGCGCTCTCAGACTTTCAGGTGACTTTGTGAAATGCCAGAAATTATTCAAACAGTGAAAACACTTAAAACTCGTCAGAAATCAGTATGTTGTACCTTGTGGCAAGACTTAAAAGTCCAACAACATTCATTTCTGGCAGGTATTTTTCTTGCATAAGATCTCATGCTTGGACTTGATCTTAGAGGTCTCTTCCAGCCTAAACAATTCTATGATTCTGCTGGAATCTTAAAACACTTTTTGTAGTAACTGTTCAGGTTTCAAGTCAGGAATGTGAATGCTGTAGCTACCTTGGGATGTTTTGTCTTCAAGGAATCTGATTGGCCTTGCTTTTATTTTAGGCAGTCTTGCCTTCCTCACTGCATGCACTGATTTACTGATGAAGAAATCATGAGAGAAAGTCAAGGAAGCACAAAGTTAGTAAAAAAAGTCTTGGAAAAATTTGGAGTCAAGTAAACACATTCTCTACCTGGCTATTCTAAATACCTGGCTATTCCATCAGTCATATTTGGAGGGAAGAGCAAAGCTCTGCAGCAATGCCCAGGTGAGCTGATCTTGCTGGTACAGGATCCTGCTCCCTCCAGACTGTCCATGATTGAAATTCAAAGGAGCTCATGACATACTTCAAGTATTTCATGTTCTATTGGCTGCTTGAAACTTTGGAATTCAAGCAGATTTTACCAGGAATTGGGGTTTTTCCTTTTGGCTGGTTTAATTTGGGTGATTATGCCAAAGAAGGAGCATCTTTGACTGCAAACATGTGCCCAGCTGATGGATCAAAAGAAAAATAAAAGGGGGAAAGGGCAAAACCAGTTGAAAACAGTGTTGTGTTTGGCCTTTTCAAACTTATTTTAATTGGTTTGAACTCTGGGGATGCTGTGGCAGAGAAGGTGGCCAGACTTGCTGAAATAGGTTCAGTCACAAGTCATTTGCCATTGTTGCCAGTTCTCTGTGCTGACATTTAGTGGTTGTCACTCGCTTGTCACTTTAAAAACAGTGGTGGAGGGGAAAATGGGAGTCTGATAATGGGAAAGCAATGGTTGTGTCAAGAAAATGTTTGAAATTCTGGAGCTTAATTATTGCCTTCTTCCGTGAAAGACACAGGTGGGAGTCATTAACTCAAAAATAACCCCCCAAAAAAACAACAGACCCCAAAGCAACCTCTCCTTCAAGTCTGATTTGAAAACAGATAATAGTGAAATTACAGGAGTATTCAGTAATGTTAAAAATGAGAAAATTGCATAATAAGGAAAAGATTGACAAGAGTAATCTTCTTCTCAGGAAGGACCAACAGGTAATAGAAAATGGGGTATCTTTTGAAATTCAAATGAAGATTTAAACTTGCATACAAGGCTCAAGATACAAAATATTGGGGAAAAAAGCACTGCAAAGCCCAGTTGTGGAGATTTATTCCTGAATAAGGTTTTCTTATTTGCACTCCAGGTGTGTTATTTGGTTATTAAGGTTGGTAATGTTTTGGTGAGATGAAAAATTAGTTACTTCATGTTTGTAAATAGGCTGAAATTCCACCTCTCAGGGAAAAAGGGTCAAAGGCCTCTCCTGGAGCTCCCAGGGATTACTGAGTTGGGAATATTGCTGGGAATATTGTTCTTTGTTGCTTGAAATCGGGGTTCTGACAAATGACAGGGTAATAAGCACAGCTCAGAGTCGGCTCAGGAGCCTTCACAAGTGCTGAGTAACTTTTTTAATAATCAAAGACCATTAAAATATAATGAGGAGATGAGGGTTGTGTTCGGTACATCCTGTTAACTGCTGCTGCACCGAGTGCCTGGGGCAAATTTGCCTTCCATTCTTCCCTCGATGTTAAAAAAGCAGCTCCAGACCCCTCACACTTCTTGTAGGTCCCCTCCAACCCACCGGGATGTGGGATTCATCCCTTGGGAAGGGGGGGAGCCTTTGAGGGGGAAGGGAGCTGGCGATGGCTCAGCCGTTCATCAGCGGGGAGAGGGAGAGCGATGCTTTCCTGCAGCATTGTTGTAACCATGACACTAAGGACGTCATCCCGTGAAAATAGCAGTGGGAACATTTGTGGAACAAAGCTGGAGCGGCTCCGCTTCCCCGCACGAGGGTCCTCGGCAGAGCGGAGCCATATGCACGCCGTTCATTTGCATATAGATTAACTCCGCTCGCAGCCACTTGCTGGGCTTTAAAAAGCAGGCGAGGAATTAGGGTTGGAATTGCAAAGTGAGCCACGGGCTCGAGGAATCATTGCAGTTTTCAGAAAGGGATGAGCAGCCTCACAGAATCACAGAATTGGAAGGACTCTCGAGGATCATGGAGTCCAACCCTTATCCCCGCACAGGACCATCCCCGGGAGTCACCTCCGAGTGCTGTTTGTGCTTCCAGAGGGGTATTGGGATGGGGAGAGGGCGGATTCCTTCTCAGCTTTGCTTTGAGTGGCAACTCTGCTGATTCAACAGCCTCGAACTTATTTGGTTCTACCCTAACCTGAATAAAACTGATGGAAGTCAGAGCCGGCTGTGCTGTGGTGGGGAAGGATTAGTGCCCTGGGAATGCTGGTAAAGTAATTTTTATGGCCGTGTTAAACCCCAAGCGACCCTGTAAATAAAAACACGGGAAAGGGAGGGCAGCAGATGGAAAAACAGCCTAAAGGTAAAAGAAAGGGATGAAGTAATGCCATTGGAGAGGGAAATGCGTGGAGGGGAAGGACAAAAGGGATGGAGGCTGGAGGAGGAGCGAGGAAGGAGGGAGACAAAGCGGGGCAGGGGGTCAGCAGGGCTGACGTCACCGAGCCCAGCCACCACTGCCTGACCTGCTTCCTCTTCCCCCTTCCCATCAGTGGTTCTTTCTGCAGCATCTCTGCTGTCTGGATTTGAGTCTAAAAGCTGCGAATTGAGTAGGGACAGAGCTCCAAAGAGCATCCAGAGGCATGGTCCTCTCTGAGTTATCCGTGTGAATCCCTCTGCTCCTGGGGCATCATCCTCACCTGGGCAGAGCTGAAGTAATGCTCCCCCTCCCCTTCCTGGCCACTTCCATTCCATAGTTGTGGTATTTTCCACCTGGGAGAGTAACAAAGTACAGGGATTGCACCTAAGGGCTGTCGTGCATGTCAGGCCTGTGCTGCTGCATCAGGGTTTGTCACAAAAACACTTGCAACTGAGGGGTTTTTGGCTTTTCTGGTTTATACCAAGACCTATCAGTTCTGCTTGAGTTTCCCCTGGAGTGGCATGAAAACAATAATGGGATTATACAGGAATCATCACATTTGTAATGCTAGAAAAAGAAATCCTTCATTGTTTGTAACAGAGTTGTTTGGCAGGAGGTCATAGCAACAAGGCATGAGGAAGGCAAATCATCCCAAGGGAATCCCAGGTGTGCTTCCAGGCCTCTCTGGAGATTTGCAGAATCTGCAAGCCACTTGCAAGGAGCAGGGGTTTTTTTCCCCCATGAAAATTGAAAATTTATGGATAATTAACAAAATCAATTAATAGGAAGATTAATTGTAATTGTGGACATTTGACCTTTTCAAAAAGGCTTGAGTTATTCATGTTTGTAGCTAACTATTGTTCATAGAGTTTTTTTCCTGCTTACAATTAATTGTCAAGTAATAAACTTGATGTCAAATATTTTCATCTCTACTATGAAGTGAGAGAAAAACGAGCTACAAGTTTTGAGTCATTTTCAGACTTTTTTTTTTACAACTCGGAGAAGCTGAGGAAAAATTTACTTCAGGGAATAAATTCAGCAGAAATGCTAGAGAAATTGAGATTTCTTTTAATTCCTGTGGCTTTTCCAGCCTAGACACTGGATATCACTTTCCTGTTCAGAGATATTCCTGCATTCAGGGTTGTGCAATCTTTTAAGCAAAAGATGCATCTTTTCCCAGTGAATATATGTTTGGAAAATCCACTAATTCTTAAAGTAGTTATATTTCATACCATATTCCGGGAGGCTGCTGCTGTTGTGATTTTCCCAGATGAAAGAGGCATTTAGGTAGTTTTTCCCTGTGTACTTGAGGGCTTCCGTATCATCTCCAATACTTCAAAGTCCCTCTCGCTGCCTCTTCCTGGAGTGATAGGTCTGACTCATCTTCAGCTTCAACTTAGTCATTCTTAATATTGAAACATTCTTCAAAGGAAGGAGATCTGGAAAAACTTTTCACTCCTGGCAACACCCACAACAAAGGCTTGAGTCAATATATTCAACACAAAATAATTGACATAAAAGGATTCAAAATTTTGTTTGGCAAAAGAAGTTTTGACCTGGGAAGAAAAGTGCCTCCCACCAGTGACAGCACAGCCAGGACAGCCTTCCCCAGCTGCTCCAGCAGCTCCATGTCCTTCCTGTGCTGGGGACCCCAGAGCTGGAGGCAGCACTGCAGGTGGGGTCTCATGAGGGCAGAGGTTTAAAATCACCTCCCTCAACCTACTGGCCACGTTTGAGGTCTTTGTGTCAAGCAGCAGAATGTACAAAAGCAGAAATGCCTTGATGGCTCCTTGGTCATCAGCACGGGAAGCAAGTCCCAAACTGCACAGAGTTTTCTGAGCTGCCACATTTTCTAGCCATGTCTGGATTAGTGCAATATTTAATAAAGACAGCAGTTCTTCAGCTTTAGCTTTTGGCTGAACATCCTGGGTTGGAAGTTTCTCTTATTTTCTATCAGTGTCGAATATTTCCAGTCTTGGTCTTCAACTTGGACAAACTCTTGACTAAAATACAATGTATATTTTAGGATGTTGAGCATTTCCCATGTCTTGTGGCATGGCAGCAAAGTCAGTAATCATCACCTTGCTCTATGTGATGCACTATCATCCAGCTGACCATTTTCATACAGAATTCACATCCTGGTTAGTATTTATTCCTGTTAAATATGTGTGTACACCTGTATGTCATCAGTTCCCAAACCTACTCTCACTGCTGTGTGGCTGTCAGTATGTACATTTATTCACCCATTTCTCCTCATGTTTCTGGTATCTGCAGCTTTAAAATGAGTTTTATTCACTGAAATCCTTTCCCAAGGATATGTTGAAGTGTGATTTGTGCTACTCCCATCTGCTACCTGAGGAGGAGGAAGAGAAATGCACTTTAATAACGAGAACTTTAAGAAGACAAGCATATGTACTTCAGAATTTGATTGATTTCTTTTTAATGGTTTTGAGCTATCAGAGTGGGGCTGAAAGTGTTATGGTTCCTAGGAAAAAGACACTGGGAACATCTCCCTAATTGGACCTGAACAAGATGATATTAATATAAAACAGGGTGTACTGAAATAGCTTTGTGTGGTAGATTCTCCATCAACGGAGTTTTACAGGAGTTCTTCCCTCTTAAATACACAATTTAAGATAAAAACCCAGGCAATTTCTTGGCTGGCTTTTTAAGTGTAACATGATTGTATAAATTTGGGGAAAAAATGAAACAACTGGGGGCTTTCAGCGTGGTTAGAAAACTACCACACTGTGCTATTTTTATTGCATGTGAAAGTGAAGTACAGCTACACTGAGGGGGTTTTGATCCAGAACAGACCCATTGGGTAGATTTATTTCCTGCTCATAGCTGTAGATTTTCCCAGACTTCCACCTTTCCAAAAAAAAGTCTCTTTGGATCGCAGGTTGCACACGGCATCTCCTCTCCCTTCTGCGGAGAACCTCCTGATTCTTCTACTCAAACAAATCATACTTCCCACCTCAAAGTTTCCAGGGTTTTGCTTCCCTTTTCTGGATTTTGTGCAGAAATTTCTGAATTTCTTCAAAGATTTTAAACCAAACTTTTAATTAAATGTAAATAATGCAGGAGAGTTAATTTTAATTCAGATTTTAAGAATTCATGTGCTATCCATTCCCAGTATAGGAGAACCACAGCAGTGTTGCCACGGTATCTCAGTGGTGCTTCTTATATATTTAACCTCTTCAAACCTGTATTTTTAAGAATTCCCTCTGACCCATAGGCACAAAAAGAACTAAACTTCAATGTTTTATTCTACTTCCGAAAGTTTTTAAATGGTTTTGGAAAAGAGCTTTGCCATAAATTATTCCCAATATACTTGGGAAGTGTCTGAGGCCAGGTTGGATGGGGCTTGGAGCAACCTGGGATGGTGGAAGGTGACCCTGCTCACAGCAGGGGGGTGGAACTGGATGAGTTTTAAGGTCCCTCCCAACCAAAACCACTCTGTGGAATACAGATTTTGTCTTTTCATGATAAAGGTGAAATAAATGTTTTCATTGATTTTATATATTTGGTATTTTTCCAAATTTCCTACATTTATGGAGAAGTTTCTAATTGCCAGCTATGGGGTCGTGTGATGAAAAGTTCTTTGCCAAAGAAGTCAGTAAAATTGGAGTCTAATAAGTAGATAGGTACTTTTTTATTTAAGCGTGTGTATACATATATATAAAATACAGAAATATGTGTATAAATATATGTATATATAAGATATAAAATACTGAACTGACAAACAACACGAACATGTCTACTCAGCCCCACAACCAGGTTGCAACTGTTTCAGAAAAGCACCTCTCAATCACAGAAGTAATTGAGGAAACAAATCCTGTGCCGTTTTTAGTCCGTTGTCTCCAGAGAAAGGCTCATAAAATGTGCATGAATTTAGTCACAAAAATGGCTCCCGACTTTCGTCCTGCCCGTGTTGTTTTTGGTTGGAATGTTGTGTTCTGCACATCTCAGGCAGAGTTCAGGAGGGTCAGCCCTTCCGGCAGCTCCACCAGCTGATGGATTGGACTTGGCAGCTCCGTGTCTTCAGGGGTGCCTTGGTGACTTCACTGGAGGAGCAGGTGACCTGTTGTTAAAGCAGAATTAGCCTTTTGTGTGCCTCCTGGAGTTTTCCCCCGGAAGTTTCCCCTGCCTTTGCATTTTTCTGGATTATCTGGTGGTTTAAAACATTCATCATCATTCTCAAGTGATGTAAAATGCAGAGCAGCTGGTGCCCTGCTTGATGCACCAGGTCAAACATGTCCTTGGATGTCCCCGCCAACGCCAGGGGAGGTGGCACTGGGGGTTCCTTGGGCTCATACACGTCTATAATTGGCTTTATTATGATGTTCTTTGGGCAGGGAGGGCCAGTCTGGGAGTTGTCACAGTTTGTGGTTCTGAGGGGACATCAGTGTTGTCTGAGGGCTCCCTCCTGTCCCTCTGCTCTCTGGTAATGCTACCAGGTAATCCCTGGCCTGAACTCGGGCTGCTGTAGGGTTTAAACCTCTGGATTGGAAAAGAGAAGGCTCCAGAGAGACCCTAAAGTCCTTTCCAGTGCCTAAATTTGCTCCAAGAGAGCTGGAGAGGGATTTGGACATGGAGTGAGAGGACAAAGGGGGAATGGCTTCCCACTGCCAGAGGGCAGAGTTAGATGGGACGGTGGGAAGAAATCCTTCCCTGAGGGGGTGGGGAGGCCCTGGCACAGGTTGCCCAGAGAAGCTGTGGCTGCCCCATCCCTGGAAGTGTCCAAGACCAGGTTGGATGGGGCTTGGAGCAACCTGGGCTAATGAAAGGTGTCCCTGCCTGTGGTAGGGAATGGAATGAGATGAGCCTTAAGGGTCCCTTCCAAGCCAAACCAGTCTGGGATTCTGGGATGCACAGCTGAGTGCCACATTCCATTTTTCTCGATATTTTAACCAGAAAATAAATGTGAGTGTTTAAAACAGGTGGAGAAGGATCCAGATCCAGTCAATGTGGAGTTTTGGAGCTGCTGCATTTTCCTGGCAGAGGTTTATTGGAAGCGAGTGCCGACACCATCACACTGCCATGGGAACAGCACTCAGATAATGCTTTTTAATCTACTGTAATCAAGTACATAATCAGCATAATTAATTTCTATACTGTTACTCTCCTTGGTTCACATGGAAAGCCATCCCAAATTGCTAAATTGGTCCTAATTCAGGGGGAGTATTTTCCTTAAGTATTCCAGGTAATTTCCTTTTTAGCTGGGTGCTAATTGCTAGTCTCTATATTGATGACATTTGTTGTACCTGTTGTTACCTTTTCCCTGCTGCTTTGAGATTTAACTGTGTGAAAATAGTGCATTGGGAGTGATGTCTCTTTCTTTACATAAATTTAAAACCAGAAACGGATTCTCCTGAAGGTACAACTTTACATGGCTGTGTTGGAGGACTTTCCACTGTCATCTGAGGCTGAAATACCAACCCATGTGAAGCCTGAAGTTTGCATTCTCTCTTTATTTTATGATTTATTTTAATTGAATGGTAATGAACGCTTAATTATCATTTTTGAGAGTTAATGGCTGAGATAATGGACTCGGGGCTGTTCTCTGCGGTGCCCCAAGGGTGATACCCAGCATTTCTGCATGTCCTCTGGGTGATGGGGTTGGATGCAGCTCCAGTGTGGAAATAAAACCCTCCTTCCCCCCAACTGATTATCTGAGGGGCAGCAGAGGGGCAGCCACTGATCTTTTCTCTCTGTGACCCGTGACAGGACCCAAGAGAATGGCTGGAGCTGTGCCAGGGGAGAGTTAGGTTGGATATCAGGAAAAAGTTCTTCCCCCAGAGGGTGGCTGGGCACTGAACAGGCTCCCCAGGGCAGTGGGCACAGCACCAAGGCTGCCAGAGCTCAAGGAGTGTTTGGATGATCCTCTCAGGGACAAGGTGGGATTGTTGGTGTGTCCTGGGGAAGGCCAGGAGTTGGACTGGATGTGAGTCCCTTCCAACTCAGCATATTCCATTTTTCTTGCACATATTGCACATATGGATACTGGCCAATTTTTCTGTGGTGATCCAAAAGCTCCACCAAAATCTCAGACATGAAGATCTGAAAACCTCAGAGGCTTCACAACTCAAAAGAGCTTCTCTAGGGGTGAGTTGGCTCAGTTGAAAGATTATTCCTGAACTTGGGAGAGCAGCAACTTGGACTGCACCTGATTTTTCTCTAAGTCCTCTTTTCTCTGGTCTGTTCCAACTCAGGATAGTCTGTGATTCTATTTATTTTGTCACTAATGATTCCTTCTTGCCCTTTCTTTTGTCCCTGATGTTCTGGACTGGCACCATCTTGTTCTTGTCCCTCTCCTCCTCCACGTGGTGCCAGGATAAGGAAGGAATGCTGAAAGGCAGCCAGACCCTGTGGCTATTCCTTCACACCATGGGAATTCAGCTCTGAAGGCTCTGGTTGACTTTTCCTGCTGACCTTGGTTGTGCAGGATTGAGCCCGACTTTGCATCTCATCTTCAAATTCCCAGTGAAATTTCCCCCAACCTGGTGAACTCCATCTGGCTTAATTAAGCCCAGATTTTCAAGATAAAGGAGCACATTCTGCTGTCACTGCTGCAGACTCAGGCTGCCTTTCCAAGTTGGTTTGTTGTTGCTTTTATACGTTGCTTTTCCACTGAAAAAGGGGATTGTTATAGTTGCAATTACCATGGAAACAATTACCATAAAGTATTGATCGACCAAGATAGATTAGGAAGCATGAAAGGATACAGGTTGTCTCTATGGAAACATGGACATTTAGAGCTTTTTTTTTTCCTTAAGAAAATGAACTATTGTTTCTTTCCTTGAACAAGTTTCTAGTCCAGTTTACAATCACTTTGTAGTTTTAATTGAAATGGTTTATATAATCTACAGTGCATTTTAATAGCATTCATTTTCTTTATATCACAAGAAAATCTCCGAAATGGCCTTTTAAAAAAAATAAAGGACTTGCATCATTTGCATGGCATTTTTTTGTATTAAAAAGTAGCTGAACTGTATCATTAATTTTCAGGTGAAGAGAATAAGAAAAACAGGTGAAGAGAATAAGCCATTGGCTTCTGAAATTTAGTGTTTAGTGGGGTTTTGTGTTAATGGGTTGACAAAGGAATCATTAACCTGTTCCTGCTTTGAGTGGCACAGGGAATTCAGATTTCAGTAGTGCTTTGGAGTATTGGCTGTTGGTCATTCCAGCACCTGCTGTTGGATCCAGGTGAGCATTTGTATCCAGTTCACTAAGAAATGGAACTCAAATACTCATCACTCTTTCTCTAGCAGATGTTGATTGTACTCTTCCCATGGCTGCAATGACTCTCACTCCTTGAGTTTAGGGTTTGGCACCAAAGTGAGTCCAAACAGTTTTGCCAGGTGATCACTCCTGTCAAGTATGATCATGTTTAGTAAAAGCTGAAGTTGAACTTCTGATATAAAATATTTAGTTATTCATCCTGGGAATATGCAACACTTCAGTTGCTGGAGATGTATTTGGTCAATTCCTAAATTCTTCCACTGAAATGAACTGACTTTGGGGTCTGTCATTGTTTCAGAAATGGTTTTGATGCACAAACCTGTAAACACAGAATCAGAGAATCCCAGACACCTTCCGCTATCCCAAATTGCTCCAAGCCCTGTCCAACCTGGCCTTGGACACTTCCAGGGATGGGGCAGCCACAGCTTCTCTGGGCAACCTGTGCCAGGGCCTCCCCACCCACACAGGGAAGGATTTCTCCCCAGTATCTCACCTAACCCTGCCCTCTGGCAGTTTGAAGCGATTCCCCCTTGTCCTGTCCCTCCAGGCCCTTGTCCCAAGTCCCTCTCCAGCTCTCCTGGAGCCTCTTTAGGCACTGGAAGGGGCCCTGTGGTCTCCTTGGAACCTTCTCTTCTCCAGGCTGAACACCCTCCCAGCCTGTCTCCAGAGCAGAGGGGCTCCAGCCCTGGAAGCAGCTCCGTAGCCTCTTCTGGACTTACTCTAGCAGCTCCACATCCTTCCTATGCTGAGGGACCCAGAGCTAACACAGTATTTAGTTCTGTGTCAGATTCTTTACAAATAGCTGGTTTCAGTAGTGCAAGCGGTTTGTAATGTTTCTTGCCATAATTTGAGCTTGAATTTCTTTTCCCAGCTGTTTGTGCAGGTTTACAAATTCAAGGGACATGGAATATTTATGCCCTCTTGGGGGAAGTGGAGATTTTAAGCTTTATGTCAAAAATGAAAATGGTTCTCTAACATCCTTCTTCCTGATAAATTCCACGTGTCATGTAGATGTGAATTACTGGAATTTCATGACAATCTAAATATAAAACTCAGAGAAGGGGCAAGTGGAAAAAAAAAGTGAAATACCCAGGCTTGTGTTCTCTAACGAGGTTCAGGGAAGTGAGAAACATAGAAAGGTCTCATTACAGTTGGAAAGGGCCTAGCTGGGGTTGTGGGATGGGAAGTGGGTACTGGGATTGCCCAAGCATGAGGATATAGGGAACATATCTCCTGCCCTGGCCTGGTGGGCACTGTCCTCCTGACTCTTTATCACCCATTGGGTTGCCAAAGCCAACTTCATATGGATTCTGGGATAGGTTTGGCTGCCAAATAATCCTGATGTGGGACATGGCTTTGAACGTGTCTTAGTGGCCAGTTTCTCGTTCCAGAAGCCTGGATTCCAGCAGAATTTACCTTTTATATTTCTTTTGAGTTTCCAAGAGGAGTTTCTGTGGCATGACAAAGGCCCAGAGCAGGAAGGGTGACACTTGATTACTCCAGGTTGGGTGGGGACTCACACTCTGATTCTGTTCACATTCCCTGGAGCTGAGGGTACACAGGCAAAGCCCTCTGATACGAAAACCAGCCATAAACCCCTCAGCTTTCTTTCCCAGTGACCTGCAGTGACTCCATCACTACCCTTCCCCACATTAATAATAATTGTTTTAGAAGCCAGCTGTAAGCTGGGCTCAAATTCCTCACTTTAATCTGTTCCAGGGCTTTCAGCGTATCAGGCTGAGACAGATGTATCCTTCTAAAGGAATGCTACTCACCTCTGATTAAATGAGTGCCTCTTAATTGGAAAACCAGAAACTCTCCCTAAAAATATTGCCTGGAAATTGATTTTTGTATTTAGCTAAATACTCTTAAAAGGTTATTTTGACTTTTATGTTTTTTTCTCTATTTTTCATACTGAAGACTCAAGTGATTCTTTCATATATCCCTTTTTAAAATCCAAGGTAACATAGTCCAGAGCTCTCCTCACTAACAGATGCTGCTTCTCATTGTGCTCTGCATCATTCATTACGTTTATATCCCAATTATTTCAAGCAAATACAATATTATTCTTGTTTGCACTCTCACAAAAACATTTGCTTTCTGTACCGTGCCTTTGTGGTCTGGTTCCCTTCACTATCACAAGAGATGATAAATATTTGGTGTGATATAAATAAGTACCTTGATACTCTGTTAAACATTCCATCAATTAAATTTCATACTAATTGAAGAGAGCTTACAAAAAAACTTGTCAGTCTGAAGGGAAATAAGTCCATTAAGGTAGGAAAAGTGGCATTTTCAAGAATGAATGGGATTGTTTTGTCAGCTACAAAACAGTTTCAGGTTTCCGACTGGATGTAATTATTTTATACTCTTTTTAAGCTCATCTCCATACAAATTGAGGATGATTTCTTCCTGAGGATTCCCCTACCAGCATCCAAGAGGAACGTGCAAACCTCCTCCTTTTCAGCATGAAACAATCAGGCTATTGAGACGAAACAAAGATTTTTTTATATATATATTTTTCATTCCAGGGTGTCTTTTTTGCCTTTTAGACTCTGATATCATCAGTTGTCTGGTTTTTGTAACTAGGAGTCATTTGATTGGAGTTGGTTCTGCTTAGGCTTGAATTTTTGTGGTCAATCCCTGCTTTAGAACTACAGAATTCCAGACTGGTTTGGGTTGGAAGGGACATTAAAAATGATCCAGTTCCACTAGACCAGGGTGCTCCAAGCCTTGAACACCAATGTATATAACCAGTAGTATTCTGTCTGTGTGTTTAATTTTGGAAATGAGGGAAGAAGCGGAAATTACACAGCAGAGTGATCTGATGGAGCAAAGAGGAAGGGGGGAGTGATATGATCCAGGAAAAAGCTGAATATGAGGAGCAGATGAAAGCCAGGAGGGGTGTGCAGAAGCTACGTTGGTGTGTGGGCTGCCAGTAAATGTATCTCAGTAGGAGACAGAATCCTGTGTCTGGGGCAGGGGTGGCAGGATGACAAGGCAGGTATTTAAAGCTGAAAGATGAGACTCGTGGAGAGATTTTCCTCCCAGATCCTTGTTTTAGTGCACTGTTGGCATCAGAAAGAGTAGAGCTGCTTACGTGTAGCTGGAAGGAGAGCTTGTCCCTGCAGATCTGCAGGAAATATCAGGAAGTTTGTGATGGGGACAGAGAACATGAAGTGAAGGACTTGGAGATGTCAGAGTGAGTCCAATAGTTCGGCTTCATATTCTTCTTCCTAGAAGAAAACAAACAAATCAGGCCTGGGGAGCACACAGAAGGTTTTCTGTAGTGGGGTACGAGGATGCTTCAGGCTGATGAGTTCCCTGATGTTGAGTCAGTGAAGGCACCAGCCTTGGAAATCAGGATGTTCCTGCTGCTTGTTTGTGCTGTAGGTAATGAGCTCAGCCCACACTGCCACTTCTACCCATATTGATGAGTTTGTTTCCTTCTGGTGTCCAAACAAGGACAGTGAGAGCTGAACCTCTGCCCACCCCAAGAAGAGGAAGAGCACTAGAAAAACTTCATATTTATAATTTTGTTGCTGACCTTACCTTGTTCAATACGGTCTGTTGAGGCCGGTGGTGGTTGTGAAGGACCTGTTAGTAACACCAGGGACTCCCATCATGTTTCTCCCTCACGTTTATTCTAAAAGAAATCTGAAGTGGGTATCAGAAAAATTAGGTCCTGAAATAATCTGCCCCTTGAAAGTGAAAGAAGCATAAAGAATTGATTATGTTGTTATTTTTGATGGGAGCCTGTTCAATACCATGAATTATACCCCTAATTTAGGGTGAGTTTTCTGCCCGGTGCTTTCTAATTTTTATGTAATTCTTGGTGGCCTTGGGAAGTATCTTCTCTGACTCCCCTCTGGCAGTTGGTACAGTTAGAGCCTTTCCATCACACAATGGTTTCGGTTTGGAGGGACCTTAAAGCCCATCTTCTCCCATCTTCATAGAACATTCCATAGAATGTTCAGCAGAAAAAACCTGTTTATGCAGAAATTCCTGTTCTTTTTTGATGTGCAGCATTCTGAGAGTCTTGTCAAGAAGTGAGAGGTAGATGGGGCAGATTTGTAGGTGGAAACACCAGGACCCAGGAATAAGAATTATTGAGCCTTGAAGTGTAAGGGAGAAATCATACTGACAAGTGTTTGTGCCTGATACCTGTTATCATATAAATCAGGGTTGTGTTTCAGTAATACCCCTTTGAAGGTTTTATTTTCTCCTGCCCTGCATAGTTCAATTCTTATAAATAAAAACACATTAACTTTGAGTTATAAAAGTATTATTCTAATTTATTATTCCAAACAAAATGCCTCTTTCCTGAAGAAATGCATGGCATCCTTTTGGAAGTAATATTAGAGAGGTGAATTTCGGGTTTTAATTTGTTTTATTGCGGCTACAGGGAATAAATTTCATAAAATGAGAGCTTGTTTCTGTGAAATACTTCCTGATTTTTCCATCCATCTCTTTCAGCTGGAGTTTAAATGCAGTGGGGTTTAAATACAAGGTAGTTTTAAAAATGGAACTTTTATCTAGAGAAACAAGGGACATGGAGTGATAGGACAAAGGGGGATGGTTTTATACTAAAAGAGGGAAGATTTAGACGGGATATTGGGAAGAAATTCCTCCCTGTGAGAGTGGTGAGGCCCTGGCACAGGTTGCCCAGAGCAACCTGTTGTGTTTGTGGCAGCTGTGGCTGCCCCATCCCTGGAAATGTGCAAGGCCAGGTTGGAGCAACCTGATCTAGTGGAAGGTGTCCCTGCCTATGGCAGAGGTTGGAATGGGATGGGCTTTAAGATCCCTCCCAACCCAAACCAGTGTGAGATTCCAGGATCCTTTACAAAAATAAATGAAGGCTGCACAAATGCCTCTTGCCCAAATCTGACATTATTGACCATGGGTCATGGGCCAAGTCAGGGCACTGAGACACGTTCATTCCTTGGATTTTGCCATTTCAGGATCTGATCTGATAATCAGAAAGCGAGGGAACAAAGACTGTCACAGAATCATGGAATCATTGAGGCTAGAAAAGCCCTCCCAGACCATTAAGTCCAACCTGTGCCCAGTGCACCCCCAGCCCAGAGCACTGAGTGCCATGTCCAGTCATTCCTTGGACATCTCCAGGGATGGGACTCCACCACCTCCCTGGGCAGCCCCTTCCAATGCCTGAACACCCTTTCCAGGAAGAAATTCCTCCTATGGAGGATGTGGAGCAAAGAACAGGTATTGCCTGTTTGTAGGAGATTCCCACAGAGTGTAGGTCTCTCAGTGATGTTGTTCATGCAGAGCCTTGGAAATTTAATGTTTCAGCTCAAACTGATTATTTAATACATTCAAGGGGCAAATAACCTCTTCCCTGTATACCAATCCATTATTCATAGATCCTTCTTGGAATTACCTGGTGGCAACACTGGAAGAATCAATTTCTTTTTTAATGCCAAATCTCCATATTGTGTTTTTGAAGGGTATGGAATTTTAATAAGTCTAATGCGAATGGTCACTAAGCCATTGGTATTTTTGAAAGTCACTGTTTCTCCAGATGCACATTTACCTTATGAAAAATGCATGTGTTTTGATAGCATAAATTATCCTTAAGCTTCAGTTGGAGTGAAAATCAGTTCTGATGATGCAGTGAATATTTAAAAAGTCTGTTGTTTGTCCATAAACAGCTGATGGGAATGATGAGAATACTTTTAAAACAGCAATGATTTCTGGAATGAACTAATGTCATCAGGTTGACATGGTGCATCACCAGAGACTGAGAAAACTGGGTTTGTCCTTCTTAGAATGTGGGAATTCTGATTTGATATAAGGAAGATAAGATTTGACTTGGGAGGGTGTCAAAGCCTAGGACAGGGGCCAGAGGATCTGTGGGATCACCATCCTTAGGGATGCACAGAACTGGCCAAAACCTTGAGCAATCTGGTCTACTTGGAATTGCTTTGGATGAGACTCTTCCAGAGGTCCCTTCTAATTCAAACTGAGTCATTTCTGTGGTCCAGAAGGATTTGAGCCCTTTCCTGCATATTAGACAGCTCAGATATCTCAGGAAAAAATGTAGATACCTTGCAGCTGTGGAATAACCTGATTTCCCACTCGACACCAGCTGGAACACTTGCAGGTTCCTGCCTATTGCTGCAGGGGAAGATCTTCTTAGGGCACCACCGTGGAAAAAGGAGGAGAAAATAGAGGAGAAAAGGGAAAAGAACTGGGATGAAGCAGAAAGCAGGTGGAAATGGTGAACATGTGTTAAATACTCTGTAGCTCTGCTGTAACCAACATAATTCTGTGTAGCAAAGGTTTCAGTTGGGTGTGTGTCAAATGCAGGATTTTCAGCAGGTGATGAAGGAGGGAGTCTTGGTAAAAACTAGGCAAAAAGTTGATTAGTTTCCACACTAGTATTGGGGTTTCCTTTATCCCAGGTATTTCATGGTGACCTGGAGAATCCCTGGCTATGGAATAGCTCATCCCTACTCTAGTTTCCACCTTCAATCCGGGAGGAAAAGCACAGTAGATCCCAATCGTTTTAATTTACACATAAAAAGCAAGATAAATAATATACTCCTACTATTCTACATGAAACTAAATGTTATATAAAATTACCATCTATTGTAAGAATATGTAATTATTTAGAGGATCTTTCCAAATGAAAAATGCCATCAAAGAGACCTTTATTCGGGTAGTAACTGATACCTCCTTGGAAAAATACAGAAGCCAGAAAAAAAATCTCATCCACTTTAATCTTGATGTTATTTTAATTTCTTTGTGTTCTTTGTGAGAAGACTGTTTTCAGAGAAGCTTTACAATTTAATTTGCTGCCTCCCACACATAGCACAATGCTATTGCCTCCCAAATGCAGCAGGTTAATGTGTAACCTGGAGCAAATCAGACTGTAATAAAAAAAATGAGACATTTTGTTTTGCTTGGGACCTAATGCTGTTATCTGAGTTGCCAGCGAGGGTATCAGAATGTCTTCCACTGTCTTTTGACTTTTGGATTAGATTTACCTCCAGTAAGAGGATATAAATAAATTTTATATGTTGGTTCCTAGAAATTAATATCTCTTTTAAAGCCTCTTTCTGCCACCTGGGCTGCAGTTGATGTGAAAATAACTTGTGTAGCTCATAGCAACAGCATTCTAATGGTTCCCAGCCTGGAGTTTGCCCAACAGCTTAGAATTCAGGGTTGACTTTGTGTTTGGCTGGTGGCAACTCTTGCTCTTGAGCATGTTTGGCAATCAGGGTAGGGAGAGTGACTCAGTGTTCTGAGGGTGTCCTTCGGTGACCTCCAGCTGGAGCTGCATCGTGTCCTCAAGGAGGACATGATGGAGTAGTTGGAAGGAAGTAGTTTTCCTTCTTTCATTATCCACTGGAGCAAAGAGCCAAGCAGGAATCCCATCCCAGCCATGACCTTGGCTAATGTAGGACAGCAAGAAGAGCCATCAGATTCAGTGTTTTGCACAGACTGTCCCAAAGTGCCCAAACCCATCTTCAGCTCCCTTTAACAAACATAATGTGCTGTAAAGGGCAGAAGCTGCATCTGTATTTTCATAGAATCACAGACTGGTTTGGGAGGGATCTCAAAGCTCATTTTGTTCCACTCCCCTGCTATCACAGAATCCTTGAGGTTGGAAAAGCCCTCCCAGCCCATCGAGTCCAGCCTGTGCCCAATACCCACCTTGTCACCCAGCCCAGAGCACTGAGTGCCATGTCCAGTTGTTTCTTGGACACCTCCAGGGATGGAGACTCCACCAGCTCCCTGGGCAGCCCCTTCCAGTGCCTGACCACCCTTTCCAGGAAGAAATTCTTCCTGAAATGCAGTTTAAAAATTAAATACAAGAACTCATAGATTTTTACCATGACATTATCATGCATTTGGGGGGGAGGGGGAACCCTGGATGCATTTAATTCTTGGTTTGGAAAATTTGCAGTCAAGTAGAAAAAATAAAATCCTAGAGGGAGTATTAAATGGCTGCTGTCAAATCCTGCTGCATACAAAAAATGAGGGAGTATTGCTGTGGAATATTCCATCACCCTGCTGTTTGTAAAAGCTCTCCATCAATTTAATAAATGTCACAGCTATGGCCGTAGACAGAATTGTTTCAGTCTAGTTCACACCTCTTGCCCAGAAAAAGGGCTTGAGTGAGGATGTTTGAGTGTCTAAAAGTGTCACAAGTCTGGCCTGGGTGTTGTTCCTCTTCAAATAAAAGGAACAGAGTTTATCACGTCTCCTTTCACAGCTGTGGGGTGCTCCATGTCAGTGATGATGCACATTCGTGGTCATGATGAGCTGGACGAGTTCTCACCAGAGGGGACAGTCACGTGTTCCCAGTGCCACCTCATGGTCAGCCACACCACAGCTGATCCAGGAGAAAATTAACTGGCAAAACACACAAAAATCCCTGTTTCTGTGCAGCTCCACAAGGTGAAAAGCTCAGAGAGCAGCAGGAGGGAGAGGGCTGAAACCCTCCAGATTTTTGCACCCAAAGAGGACAGTTTTGTGATGGCACCCATTGCATTTGTGCAGAGGAGACCTGAACAACTGTGAATAAAATATGCAAGTCTAGCAAAGGAGGGACCCCTGACAGTCACAACTCTTGTCTGGGCAGCAATAGATGGAAATTCCAGAGTCTTCCTCACCTGGAGTTGTTGCCATGGATGTAAGGAAAAGTTCTGTCAAATTCCCCAATCCCAGGACGAAAAAGGTCCCACAAGCTCAGCCTTGGATCAAACCAGGGATTTATCTTCTTCTTCTCTCTTTGGGTCTTACATTTTCTTTCAATCAATGACAATGTAGTAGAATTCCAGTTTTTGAAATATTTCTTTCCTGTTATCCATGGGAATATGTTTCTGAGCTGCACATAGCAGGAAACTGCAGAAAGTGGAGTTTCTTTTTCATGTTCATGTTTTGTTTTAATTACAGTTTTGGTATCTGTTGTGCACATTGAGCTTTGGGCCAGCAGAAAGTTCCATGACTGTATCTTGATTGTGTTGAGAATTCTGATTGTGTAATGCAATCCTATGGCCAATGCAGTAATTCCATGGAAAAATAATTACAGCACCTATGTACAAAAATTAAGATGTATTTTTCCATCTCTTCTGGAAGCTCCTTGTTGTGCTTTAAAGCCTCATTTTGGCAGTTGAGTTTCTTGTGGTTTTATCACCATGGTGTTAATTCCGATACATCCCAGTTGCTTGTTTTGTTTTGCATTTCTTTTGATTTGAACGAGGGGAAGCCAGGCACCAGCTCTAAAGAATTTCTTTAAAAATAACCCATAAAACCCCAATTTAGATTTTCACTGGGTAAATCTAACCACCACTGCTGCTCAACGGTGTATTTTTATCCGAGAGCTCTGTCTCTGCAGGTACCTGTGGGGGGTAGGCACAGTAATACAGGTTTTATGGCTTCCTGGTGGAATCCCACCAAATCTCAGAACTCACTTCCCAACAGCAAATTCCCTGTTCAACAGTCTCTGTTGGAGGCATGTGGAGAGATCTTTGGAAGGGATTTTATTTACCAAGTGTGTGAGGACACCCACACAGATGTCACTGTGGGTTTCTCGGTGAATGCCATATTTAGAATGTTCAGACCGGGTGTTACTTGGCTGCCTGGGTGCAAATGGCTCATTTTCAGCCATTGTTGCTGCTGCTTAGACTGTACCAGTCACTCTTTTAAAACTTTAGAGACAGTAAACAAAGATATAAAGATTTTATGGAATGGTTTCCATAGGATGGACCTGCTCTCTCTGCTGGGTGGCTGTGTTGGGGTTGGGATGAACCACTGACTGGTGCTATCGGATGTTCTGAATGGAATGGGGCTAGTGCTGGGCCTTAATGATGAGTAATTATGAATCTACTTTAAATTGCACTAATTGATAAAATAAAATTTCTTTTGAAAGGGGATGTTACCCACAGGCTGGACTTCCTCAGCAAAACTCCCCTCCTAAGACACCTCCCCCCTGTTGAACATACTCTTCTTTCTGGACTTGAGACTGGTAATGTCAGATATGTTTTCCTAAGCAAATGAAGTTCTTGGAGGTGTGTGACAAAAGGGAGAAGAAAACTGTGGGTATTCATGGAATCACAGAACTGTTCAGGTTGGAAAAGATGTTTATGATCATTAATTCCAACCATTCCCCCAGCACTGCCAAGGCCACCACTGACCCATGTCCCCAAGTGCCACATCTGCATAGCTTTTAAATCCCTCCGGGGATGGGGACTCCACCACTGCCCTGGGCAACCTGTGGGCTGCGCAACCCTTTCCATGAAGAAATTTTCCCTAATATCCAACATAAACCCCTCCTGGTGTAACTTGAAGCCCTTTTCTCTTGTCCTGTCACTTGTACCTGGCAGAGGAGACTGACCCCCACCTCATTCTAGCCTGTCTTCTTGGAAAACTGGCTGCTGGTCTCCTGCCACTTGGGAGGGATAGATTTTCCAACAGCTGCTTTGCCTCTTGCTACTCCCAGGCACTGCTGGTGTTCCCTTGGAGCACCGTATGTGATAACTGCCTATGTCCCCCAGCTTTTCCCAAAAGCTTCCTTTGATTTATCTCTGTTGAAGGCCAAGTTGAAGACCAGGGTTGGTATTTTTTTAATGCCAAACCACCACCAGACATTGCTTAACATTCTCAACAGTATTACTGTCTTTAAAATTAAAGCTTCAAAGGTCATTGATCCCTGTTTCCTTTCAAAGAGCAGTGGAGTATATAAATAAAAGTTTGCTTTTTCCTCAACCTGGGCATGTCCAGGCACTGCTCTGTCCTCACAATCCTTAATGTTATTTCCTACTGCCTTATTTTTGCTGCGGTAACAGAGATGAAAATACGTTGTTCTGCAGAGAAAATCTTTCTTTTGTACAACCCTGCAATGTTCCAACCTCAGAATTTACTGTTTAGGCATCAGAGAAAGCAGTCAAACCTTGAAGAAATAATTTCAGAGGTCTGGAAGCTTTAATTTGATTCACTTTTGAGCTGGCTCAATGTGCTGAATCCTTGCTCAAGTCAAGTCCACTCTTTCTTCTTCCATGACCTGTGCTCATGAAAAATAAATGTGAACTGTAAAAGAATCTGAATGTTTGTCTTACAAAGTTTGTCTTGCTTGGAATAACAATGTAGTGCCATGAATTCAAGAGCAGCAGGGATGCTTGGAAAAGTTTAAGGAAGTTGATGCATCTTCCTTTAATATGCAGGAAATGGCTTTTCATTCCCACTGAAGTTGGGTGTTCAGGCTTCTCCAGAAAATCACTGGATTGCCTGGTTTCCCCATACGCTGATGAAGTCTTTAGTTTTTCATTTCATAACTCTGATTAGGTGCTGATTTGGAAAATATTTTGTTACTATAAGGGAAACTACTCAACAGAGAAAAGGCAGCTTTGCACTCTGTGAGCTTGAGGAGCACTTTTGTGACACGTCAAATGAATTCCCACCACTTGTTATTCAACTGCCTTAACTCACACCAACATTTTAGGAACTCTTTGATATTGCTTGGCACTTTTTAAATAGGATTGCCTGAAGTTCTGGCTGTGTTCATTCATAGGTATTAATGAATTTTAAATGCAGCACACATTAGGATAGTTAATTTTTGTTGCAATAAACCAATTCCTCACCTTACATCAACTCACATCTTTGTGCATTTCCAGCTGTTTTATTAATATTTATGCTTTCCCATATCATATAGAGTTTATTTTAAGGATTAAAGTGTTGTTTAATTCTTGTTTTACCTCACACCTTCCAGTTCACATTAAATGCTAGTTTACATGTCATTTGCTGCAATGGAAAAGAGTAAGAGCTTTGCTTCATGATAAAAGAACAGGGTCTAGTTTTAGGAGTTATGCCTTTGCTGCTGCTGTCATTTTGATGCTTTCCTAATGTGATTCTAATATTTGTGTATTACTCATGTTTGAAATAATGAACGTTAATACCAGTAAATTGCCACAAACAAAAAATAGAAGAGGTTACGGTTCATTATCGTGTTTGTTTGATTGAAGATTTTATTCAAGATTTTACGGAAAATACCTGTTAATGTTGTTAAAGTGTAGCTATAGCAAATTGCTTTCTAGTTTTCAAGGATTATCTGATTAGGATGCAGGGAGCTGATCCCTGTTTTGAAGTCTTCCATCATGGGCCTTGTGGCTTTGGGCAAGTTGATCTCTGTGGTTCCCCCATGTGGAGGGGAGAGGTGCAGGAATTCCACAAGGAAAATACATCTTGGAATCATGGAATCCAAGATTAGTTTGAGCTGGGAGGGACCTTAAGGACCATTTTATTCCATCCCTGCCATGGTCAGGGACTCCTTACACTATCCCAGGTTGCTCCAAACCCTACCCAACCTGACCTTGGACACTTCCAGGGATGGGGCAGCCACAGCTTCTCTGGGAAACCTGTGCCAGGGCCTTCCCACCCTCACAGGGAACAATTTCTCTCTAATATCCCATCTAACCCTGCCCTCTGGCAGTTTGAAGCCATTCCCCCTTGTCCTGTCCCTCCAGGCTTCCAGCTCTTTATGGAACTCCTTCCATAGGGGGGACAATTAGGACACACTGGCCCACACAGTGGGTCTCCAGCTCCAGGCTGGGGTTTCCCTGTTAGGTATGGGTGACTGTCACATTCAGTGGGATCCATGTGTTGAGCTTTCCTGAGAGGAGCTGCCAGATTGGAGAAGCCCAATTTGTGGACCCCAGCAGGGTGGGAACTATGTCCAGTGTTCTTGGATGGATGCAAAAATAGAACAAGAGGCAGGTGAAAACATTTCCAGTGAAAGAGAAATTGCAAACTGGCAGATTTGTGTGGATCAGTTGCTTGGAGTTGAGTCTTCTGAATTTACATTCTTTTTAGGACCTGTTCTTAGTAACATTTTTAATATTCATATTTCGTTTTATGTATTAAAGAACAGTAACATTTTATGGATGCTAAATTTTTAGCTTCGTGAAATTCCTAATGAACTTCTTAATGAGCTACCAGGGCAATTAACAAAAACAGGGCTTTAAAATGATTTGTGTCTCTGGGAAGATGGATTTCATGCGTGTGGGTGGGAAAGTTGGTCTTGGTGAGTTAAATTTTCAAAAGTAGAACTAGGCTTTTATTACCAAGTGTTTCAATGCTCCAGTGTGTCCTACTTCTGCTGGCTGGGGTGCTGGAGACATGGATCCAGTTCAGTTTCATTATATTTTAGAAAAGTATGAGTTTATCCCAGCAATTGCCTTCAGCCAGATCTTTAGCTATTGCTGATGGATCAGTTTTTCTGGAATAGATTTCCAGATACTTACACTAAAAGATGGTAGGGTTAGATGGGATATTGAGAAGAAATCCTTCCCTGTGAGGGTGGTGAAACCTTGGCACAGGTTGCCAGGAGAAGCTGTGGGGTGGAACAAGATGGGCTTTGAGGTCCCTTCCAACTCAAACCATTCCAGGATTTCATGATATTCTAATAAGATCTCATTGAAGTCAAAGGCAACTCGATGCACTAGCTTCCCTCAGATAAAGAAAGAGTTAAAAATTAGTGTGCCATGAGAATAATATAACTGGGAGCACAATAAATTACCTGGCTCAGTTTTGAACACAGGGAGGAGAAAACTCATAATAAAAATTTGGAATAAAATCCATATTAAGCTTTTTTTTTTTTTTAAACTGAATTATTCATGGGAAGCTGAAATCCCATGGAGGGGCTACTGCGAGATTAATAACCCACTCAGCCTTGCTAATGTCACTCGAAGCCCCCTCAGTAGAATTACTGTCATGTACAATTAGCTGAACATTAATCTATATGTTACTGTTTTCTTGAGCAGAAATGACATTCAACTTGTTTGTTGCTGATTCTGTTAACACGATACAATTTCCAGCTAATAGCAGACAGAACATTGCCAGTTGCTCTTTAAATTAAAAAAAATGTACATTCACTGGCCTAGAAACCATTTTGTCCAATTCTTCTAGAATTGGAAGAACATTCTTCCAGATATGCTTCTAATGTGGGGGGCTCAGAGAAAATCAGGTTCAGTCCACGTTTCTGTTCTGCCAAGTTCAGAGATAATCTTGCAACTGAGTCTTGTCACCCCTGGAAATGCTCTTTTGAGTAGAGAAACCTCCAAGTTTTCAGATCTTCACATTTGAGATTTTAGTGGAGCTTTTGGATCACCACAGAAAAATTGGCCATATGTGCAAGAGCCATGTAATATGCTGAGTTGGAAGGGACCCACAAGGATCATGGAGTCCAACTCCTGTCCCTGCCCAGGACACCCCAGCAATCCCCCCTGTCCCTGAGAATGTTGTCCAAAAGCTCCCTGAGCTCTGGCAGCCTTGGTGCTGCAACCACTGCCCTGGGGAGTCTGTTCAGTGCCCAACCACCCTCTGGGGAAAGAACCTTTTCCAGATATCTGGAAGAGAGGCAACTCCAGTTGCTTAACCATTGTGAGACACACTGGTTTTGCTCCTTGTGCTCCCACAAGCGATGGTTCTGTGGTCCACATTGCCCTCCACTACAAATACATGACTTTGACTTCCAACATGACCTCCCTTCTTTTTCATCCATAATGTGAAATCAGCTGTGGCAGCAAAGAATCAGATATTCCCTAGAGACTGGAGGAATGACAAATATTAAGCAGCTCAGCATCCCATCATTCACAACAAGATGGTTTTCACACCAGCTGCTTCCCAGCCTATGTAATTCGGTGACAACTGGGGCAATTTTCTGTCTCAGCAGGTAGATCGTGCCTGTGCAGTGTGCAGAGCTGTGTACAGCCGTTGTTTAGGAGGAGATGGAGAGAGGAGACAGGATATTAGGATCCAACTCCACTCTAAATAAGAGGATCTTTTCTCTGTGAACAGTGGGAGCTGAGCTGCACATCTAATGAAGCATTCCTTAGGCAGCCAAAGGAGTGTCATCTATCAGCCCTGAATTGTCTCCTTTAGGGGACTAGAACCGTCTCTGAATTTTCTGTTGTTGTGCCAGTTGCTTTCAGAATGGAAAGAGAATTTAATATCAAAGGTGGTCTTTGGGGGAAAGTAGTGATATATCCCACAGTGCAGCAATAATTGGGATTCCAGCTGGGCTCTGTGTGTGTGGGTGACACCTATATGGTCACATCTGGGCATTGGGGAAGGTCATCACTTTGGGTTACCTGCCACTTCTTGCTTCAAGCAGTGAGATCCCAGCACACTGTACGTAAAGCAGGACTGGAACATGAAGATAGGGAAGGGCTCTGAGAGGAAACCGTGTGAGGAGCAGCTGAGGGCACTTGGTCTGTTCAGCTGGAGGAGACTGAGGGGAGACCTCACTGCAGTTACAGCTTCCTTGGGAGGGGAAGAGGAGGGGCAGGCACTGATCTCTGCTCTGTGGGGACCAGGGACAGGACCCCAGGGAATGGCCTGGAGTTGTGTCAGGGCAGGTTTAGGTTGGATCTTGGGAAAAGGTTCTTCCCCAGAGGGTGGTTGGGCACTCCAGTCTAATAGATGATCTGCTTCTGATTTTATGTGAATAATTCAAGAGCACATGTTCCAATTACAGCACAGTTAAGTACAGTCTGGACACATAAGAAAATGGAATGTTTCAGTACAGAACTTTGCATTCTCAAATGGTCATTCCAGATTTATCCACTGACTCCTCTCCATAGCTATGATTCTTCTCAAAGCAGTGCATTGGTCATGAAGAGATTAAAACTCTGTTTCAGCGAGAAATTTAAGTGCATATTCAACATTAAACACAATTATCTTTATCCATAAAAGCCTTAACATTCCCTTTTCTGTGATGTTCCTCTGTTTGCTCAACTGGTTCAACTCACAAGTGTTGTGACACTTCCTTTTCTTGAAAATCACTCTATTTATGGTGGAAAAAAAACCCTGCAGTGTAATGTTTAATCCAAAAGATGTGGTGGTCAGAGAATAAATCTTTCTCATTTGGAAACATTTATACAAGGAAAAGGAAAATCTATCCAAAGCCAGTGAGAGAATATCCAGAGAACAAATATGAGTTAAGGGCTGCGAAGCAGTTTCACTCCTGGGTTCAGTTTTGCTGTTTGAAACACGAGATTAGGATTTTTTAAGTCTTGTTTTTAAGGATTTTTTTTATCTTCTTTTTAATTTTGTTTTTAATGTTGTTTTTCATTTTGGAAATCTTGTTTTTAAAGATTTATTTCCCCAATAGCCCAGTAGTAGAATTTACAGAAATAATATTTTTATGTTGAGTGCACAGCAAAAATACCCCATAATTTATAAAAGTATAAAACTTAACAATAGAATTAGAGAATGATGTAAAATTACAGATTTATGGAAGAAATAATTCCATAATTCTTTAAAATATTTCTTAGGAAAAAATAGCAGTTTTACAGTAAGATTTAATCAATAGCTAATTTCCATTTATATTTTCAGATTTTTTTTCTGTCGAATTCAATTGACTTCTTTTTAATTGAAAGGATATAGAGATTTTCTATGGTTAAAACCACCAAGGAATCATAAGAAGAATAGATCTGGCCCTTGTGTTTTCAGTGAAACTGTCCAATTTCTTCTGTTTCAGTTCCTCAGGCCATATTTATATTTCTAGTGAAAGAATCTACCTACTTTCTCTGACTGTGGGGTTTTGGTTCTCAAACTTTTCACATTGTGGATGGAATCATGGAATCATTTAGGTTGGAAAATCCCTCTGGGACCGTGGAATCCAATCATTCCCCAGCACTGCCAAGGCCACCACTGACCCATGTCCCCACGTGCCACATCTACATGGCTTTAAAATCCCTCTAGGGAAAGGTCTATCAATCAAGGAATTATGTTGAGTTTAATACAAGGATTTATTGAAGAGCAAATGGTATTTGGCCAAAAGTTGGTGCTAATTATGGAGCTGGAGTAAAGTCCTTGTAAGGTACTTGCAGGTGCTTCAACCTTTGAAGCCGAATGTTGTTTACAAGAGGTGCCAACAGCATGTTAATGGTTATTCAAGGTTTTAAACTCTCCTAAATTATAGAATCATTAAGGTTAGGAAAGACCTCCAAGATCAAGTCCAACCATCAGTGAATGAATAAATGTTACCTCCTGATTGTTTCAGATTTGTTTGACACTTAGAGGTTTTCTTTTAACCCTGATGCAGAGCATAACTGCATCCAAATCTACCAATTTATATTCTTTTTAAATGGGCAAGCAATTACATATCTTAGCACAATTCAGTGGGTTTATTGTTTGGGTTGATACAAAGACTAACTGCTCCGATAATTGAGACAAATGTGTTTTCATTGGGTTCTATTACTAATAAAATAGTTGTGATTTAACATCTTACTGGCTAAAAATAACCAGACCTTGGGCCTAATTACAGAGTTTTCTTTTGCTTAAGATTGTGTGCACGATGGAGGTTGAAAGGGTTTGTTTCCAAGGAAACAAATGCACTGCACTTCTCTTGCATCCAATGTTTTCTGTAAGAGAATGCCATCACCAGGCTCCCGGGAGAGAGAAGTGTTGGGAGGTGGAACCTTTTTCTAACACCACCTGGGTTCGCGTATTCCTGAAACTGGGAAAAACTTGTGTTTTTCTCAAATTGCTGTTGGGGTTCATGGAATTTGTAGTGTCAGTGTACCAGTTGTGGTGTCTCAGGTGTTATCACCCTGGCTCAGTGGGGCCACTTTGGTGCAGGTGTCCCAAGTGATCCTGGTAGAAGACGTGGTGCTGCAGCAGCAGCATCTGCAGGTATAATCATACACCTGCTAATTCATATTGCAGCTCTACTTGTACGTGGAGCTTTTGTTTCCAGTTAGATAAAGAGAGTCAGTGTGGTTTTACACATTTTAAATGGGCAGATAATGAGAGGACAAGGGCTGGTGGTTTTAAACTGAAAGAGAGAAGGTTTAGGTGGGATATTGGGAACTCTTGGCTGTGAGGGTGGTGAGGCCCTGGCACAGGTTGCCCAGAGAAGCTGTGGCTGCCTCAACCCTGGAAGCGTCCCAAGGTTGGACGGGGCTTGGAGCAACCTGGAATAGTGGAAAGTGTTCCTGCCCATGGCAGAGGTTGGAAAAATATGAGCTTTAGGGTCCCTTCCAAGCCAAACCAGTCCGGGATGTCACAATTTTGGGTAGATATATTTTTATGGGTCTCTACTGTCAAGTGTAACAAGTCTGCCTTTAGCAGATGAGATATGAAGAAGGGCAGAGCCGTGCCAAGGGAAGATGTTTCCTAATTCCTTGCCCATTTCTCTGAAAATTAGTTTTGTCAGAGAAATGGGAACAATAAAAATTGGCTTGAAAACTGTACTAATGGGCAAGAAAATTGGAAAGAGTCCAGATGCCAAAGTCCAAAAGTTTTTTGTGTGGCTGGAGGGGGTTTTGGAAACCTTTAGAAAGAGCTTGTCTTCTCCCTGTTCCTGAGATGATATTTAGAGGGTAGGGAACGTAAGTGATAAGGAGTAACAGTTAAATATATCCACTCACGATGCCGAGCTGCGACGGGGACTATTCTGAGATACATGAGTAAGTCTCTCAAAGGACTTCAAACTGTTCTTCTTCATCATATACCACAGGTCATCCAGGAAGCCCTGAAGGGGCTCCATAAGACCTGGCGAGGGACTTTGTAAAGTCATTATTATTTTTTATTTTTCAAGTTTATTGTCTGGATTGAACCTACTTGGAAAACAGGTATAACCAGACAGAATTTGAAGGAATATCTACTTTTATTCCCAGCAGAGCAGTTTCAAAGACAGAATGAGGATCAGCTTCAGGTGAGCAGGTGCCCCCACCTGCCATTTAGAGGAGCCCTGAAGGCTTTTCCATCATGTGCAGTACAGAAGGTATTTGCCCAGGTAATGCTCATTTCCCTGCCGTTATTTCCAGCAGTGGAAAAGCATCGAATTCCCAGGGTAGGCCAGCCTTGGGGGATGCCAGTGTGTGTTACAGCACCAACACACCTCACCCACCTCGCTGCTTCTCCCAGGGGGTTGGACTCAGGATTTAACAATCCCCAAAGCATCACTCTCTCTGAACAAGGTGAAATTTGTGAGTTTTCCCAGTAAAGGCTTTGCAGACAACCAGGGAATCTCGCTATCCAAGAGTGTGAGCTCTGCCAAAGCCCCACAGAAAACATGCATTTGTACTGCTGAAGTTTGGCATTATGACAACATTTTGAAAAAGAAATGACATTGCACATAGTTTAATACATATATATCCATTTCATAGATGCATAGAATCCCAGAATGGGATTGGAAGGAACCTTCAAAATCGTCTAGTTCCACCCCCTGCCATGGGCTGGGACACCTTCCACTATCCCAGGTTGCACCAAAGCCCCATCCAGCCTGGCCTTGGACACTTCCAGGGATGGGGCAGCCACAGCTTCTCTGGGCAATCTGTGCCAGGGCCTCACCATTGTCACAGGGAAGAATTCCTTCCCAATATCCCACCTAACCCTGCCCTCTGGCAGTGGGAAGCCATTCTCCCTTGTTCTGTCTCTCCAGGCCCTTGTAAATAGTCTCTCTCCATCTTTCTTGTTGGCCCCTTCAGGTCCTGGAAGGCCACAATTAGGTGACCCAAAGCTTCTCCAGGCTGAACAATCCCAACTCTCACATCCTTTCCTCAGAGCAGAGCTTCTCCATCCCTCTGATCATCTTACTGCTTCCTTTGGACTCAGTCCAACACGTCCATGTCCGTCCTGAGAAGTGGTAGAAGTACCCACAGCAAACCTGAGCCCCCCTGGAGCTTACCCTGGTCCTGGCTCAGAGCAAACTATTGCCCTGTGCTGCTGCCTGTATTTCTGTGAGCTGTTCTCTGTCACAGGCTTTTAATGGCAAAGCCATTAAATGGACAGCTGACTTTGGGAAATGTTCTGGCACATTTGCTGTTTTCAAATTATTTAAAAATTAGAGCAGTTCTGAATTCACAATTTTGAGCAGGCCAGCATCTCCTGGCTTGGATGGGTGCATAGAGATGTGTGTTAGTCTGCTGCTGGAAGTTGAAATGAGAGTTACATCAATATGAAAAAATAACTATTGTCAATATAAGTTACTTTTTGTTACAGAAATGTGATACATAATTGAGAGGAGAGTTTCAGTATTCCAAAGAAATAGAATCACAGAGTGGTTTGGGTTGGGAATGACCTTACAGCTCATCTTGTCCTACCCCATGCCATGGGCAGGGACACCTCCCACTAGACAAGTTGCTCCAAGCCTCATCCAAATGATGTATTAAACAAAATCTCAACATTGGTCAGTTTTCAGTATTGTTTTAGATGTCTTAGTTTTCAGAAGGGGTTGGAGAAACTGAAGATTCTCAACCTTTCATGGTTTGAGACATTGTATTATCATCTTTAGAGTGAAAATCAGGGACTGTAGTATTTGCTAAGGGTAGATGAAGAGCTTTGTCCTTAAAATTTGTAGACCCTTCCCTCTGTCCTGCCCCAGGTGGTTGTGTCCTTGTGTTCCCTCTGTTTGGCTGCTCCAACAATGTGACACCTGGAGACGGGTGAGAGGCTGTGCTGGGACCAGACAGCTTTCAGGAGCTGGTAGTGGCCATTTCACCTCCAAACAAGTGCTAAGTGGTACATTTGCAAAGATTTGGAAGCTTCTCCTGATGGGGTTCACTTGGGATTGTCATGGTCATGGTGGATGTAGAGCACTTGCTTAAGTGAGGAAGCCTGTGGAGAATGTGATTAAATTTTCCTGCCTGTTCTGGATCTTCCTCCCTGTCACGAAATCAGATGTAATAGGAAATATTTTAAAATATTTTCATGCAGATGGATTTGTACTCAAAGGAACTTGAGAGCATGATGGGAGTTAACATTAGGGGAGAGAGCAGAAAGGAGCAATCTGAGTGCCTGAGGAAACTGCTGCTTCCCCTGTCTCCTGTCAGGAAATAGCTCCTTAAGTACTGTGCTGAAATTGTCATCTGCTTGTTTTAACACAAAATGCCATCATGTAAAAATACCCCTTCTTCACTCAAGGAGATGTGAAAGCTCTTGAGAACTACGGTTTCAAGGGTTGGAGACACGGAAAAAATGTTGAGTCAGGATATTATAACCTTTGTCACAGAGGCAGTTATTTCATTCCTCATAAACCAGTGCTGTGGATGAAGTCTAGGGAAGCCAAGAAGGCTTATGGCTGTTGAGTGCCTTCCCACCCATCACTCTGATCCTTGGATCACGTCTGGAGATCCGTTTCTTTATGGATCCGAGTCCAGTTTTAGATGCTGACAGCTAAAAGCACCACGTCAGAGCCCAGGGCTGTGTTTGTGGGGGTTTATTACTCATCCAGGAAACACCAAGCCTGGTGTGGGGCTCAGATTTTGTCCTGGCCTGCAGCAGGGAGTGGGAAGATGGAAGAGCATGCCGGCGTTGGGCGTTTGTTCGACATCTGCTTTTCCAGATGGCTGCACTGATGGAGGGGGGACCCAGAGTCACAGGCTTGGAAAGCCTGAGAAGCCTCACGATGCTCCATGTGTTACTCTGAGATGTCTCATCTCTAATAATTAGTCTGCTTACAGGTGATGGCATTCTGATCCACAAGGAATTTGTAACCCGAGGAATAGGAGGCTCAGGGGGGACCTTCTTGCTCTCTCCAACTCTCTGACAGGAGGGTGGAGCCAGGTGGGGGTCGGGCTCTGCTCTCAGGGAAAAAGGGACAGGACAAGTGGAAGTAGCCTCAAGCTGTGCCAGGGGAGGTTCAGATTGGACATCAGGAGGAATTCCTTCACAGAAGGGGTGGTCAGACATTGGAAGGGGCTGCCCATCCCTGGAGGTGTCCAAGGAACGACTGGACGTGGCACTCAGTGCTCTGAGCTGGGTGACAAGGTGGGGATCGGGCACAGGTTGAACATGATGATCTTGGAAGCCTTTTCCAACCTGAATGGTTCTGTGATTCTATGAATTACAGCACTTTTCCCGTTACTTCATTTAGTTTCATCCAGAGAGGAGCCATCAGTGCTCCTTCCCTAACTGAGGTAATACAGCAACTGCTTTCCAAAAATGTGAAGCATCAAGAGTAAATAAATTTCCTTTCAGGGATAAAGTTTCTGGTAGTTTGTGTTTCCATCAGATAAATGGTGCTGAGGTTTGCTGTAGTCACTTGCTGTGGGAACTCACATCCCCTGCAGCAGCTTCTGCACAAATTGCTTTGCAAAAGCTTTAGAGGTTGGAAGTAGCCAAAGTGGAACATAAAATTAAACCTCCCTAAAGATGCAATAAAATGGGAGATCAAAATCTAATCCAGATGGAAACCTGCTCAGTGCAGGCACTTCTGTGTGCGGCTCCTTTCCAGCGCTGAGGTTTTGGTGTGCTCCCCATAAATGTGTATTGTAAAGATGTCATCATATATATGCTGTTGATATAAAATAGATAAAAACTCTCCCACTAATTAATTGCCAACTAAGTGAGTGCTGAGACCCCTTGGAGATGGTTGTGGAGAAGGCGGCGCTCGGTTTGCTCAAACCAGCTGCTGTTGTTGATTCATTTTGTTATGTTCTGTGTTCTGTTGGAAACTTGTCAGGAGCGTTCGCTGGGAAGTTGCAGGGTGGATGGAGGATCAGCAAAATGATTTTCCTTCTTTTTTTTCCTTGTTTCAGTTTCCTCTGCTTCTTGTACAGGCTCTCTCTGACTCTCTCCCACTTACCCACCCCAGTCTGGTACATCGCTGGTGGCTCTCTGGGCTCTCTCTCTCATATTTAGCCCCTTTGTGTGAACTGTTTGCTTTGAAACGCCTCCTCTTCCACATTAAGTTCTTTGGTTTGATTGGTACCCGTCTGAAAACATGGTTTTATTTATGGGAAGAGGATAAGGAAAGTGTTGGTGAGAAAGATGGAGGTGAAGTGTCTGCTTTGAAAAGACGAATCGTCCTGGAGGGCACTTCAGGTTTGTGTTTGTGGAGGACAGACTGAGGGTAAGTTGAGAGCATCGCTCCAGAAACTGCAGTTTCCTGCTGCCAAATGACTTTTAGTGATGCCATTTTTGGAAAACATCAAGTGTTTGTGCCATCTCCATGCAGTATTTACCCAGAGCTCTGTAGACTGAGACCAGTGTGACTGTAAGACAACACGAGGAAGCCCATCATTCTGGAGCGAGTCCAGAGGGGCCATGGAGATGCTCTGAGGGCTGGAGCCCCTCTGCTCTGGAGATAGGCTGGGAGAGCTGCGGGTATTCACCTGGAGAAGGCTCCAGGGACAATTTAGAGCCCTTCCAGTGCCTAAAGAGGCTCCAGGAGAGCTGGAGAGGGACTTTGGACAAGGGTCTGGAGGGACAGAACACAGGGAATGGATTCCCACTGCCAGAGGGCAGGGTTAGGTGGGATATTGGGAAGAAATCCTTCCCTGTGAGGGTGGTGAGGCCCTGGCACCAGTTGCCCAGAGAAGCTGTGGCTGCCCCATCCCTGGAAGTGTCCAAGGCCAGGTAGGATGGGGATTGGAGCAATGTGGTCTAGTGGAAGGTGCCCCTGCCTGTGGCAGGGGGTGGAACAAGATGAGCTTTAGGGTCCCTTCCAACCCAAACCCTTCTGGGATTCAATAATTCAATGGTTCACTTTCAGCATCTCTAAAACACCCCTGGCAGAGGGGCAGGGACTGCACCAGGGGGAAAAATGAGGCCCCAGTAGTTGAGTTGACAATGAAACAGCCTCATCTGCATTGGCAGGACGTTCTGTGATCCTGTCCCAAATGAACATGTACCTTCTGCAGTCCAACACCTGGCTCATCCTACCCTGGTATCCCTGAGAGGTCTCTGGCACATACATTTTGCGGAAGAGTCTGCGGGAGACCCAGGTTTTAGAGCCGGTAATTTCCCGGCACCCCAAATTTCCTGAAGGTTTCAAGTCACCTTAGAGCAAGGACAGCTTATTATTTGCTGAATAGAAGTCCAGAATTCAGGAAAAATAGATTATCTGAAAATTTTGTTTGGTGAGCTAATTATGTCGAGTGGGTCTATGTTTTATGATCTCATTTCTTAATCGGGTATATTTTTCAGTATTAGATGGAAAATAGTGTTGTTTAATGTAAAGGTTGGTAATTTAATGCTCCTGGAGCTCTTGGGCAGCTTGTTTGGGAGGGGGAAGGAAATTAGAATTGCAAATTAGAATTTGATCATTCTGGATCAGTGTGGCCAGAGAGAAGGAATGAATGAAAAGCTGCTGCGTGGCCGAGGAGCTGCTTTGGAGCATAAGCAATGCATCCTTCCCAAATCAATAAATACCTTTGTGCTCCACAGAGCAGCCTGTGGCTGTGACATGTGACAAAAAAACCCAACAATTTAAATACCGGGGAAAGGGTCGATGCTGCTGTACAAAACAGACAATAAGATCCCATGAACAGCATGAGGGAAGTCCTTTTTGAGGTGGTTTTCATGCTTTTCGATTTTCAGCTGGGATGTTTGCAGGTTATCCTGATTATTTCACTAGTAGCAAGGAGGAGAGAGACAAATTATGCCTCTGAACATTTAGTGCTTATTTATTTGGGGTGAAACCCCCAAAATACTCTTGCATAAGTGTAGAGTCTTAAAACTGGCAGGAGAGAGCATCCAACATGATTATTTTTATACACCACACTTCTGGTTTGTCTCAAAATATCCAAAATATCAGCTGATATTTTTCAGGCTGTGCCTTCCAAGGGCAGGGAACATTCCTGAGCCTTCACAGCAACCTGCTGTTGATTGAGGGAATAAAGGTACCGAGGTGCTGAAGGGCCTGGAGTGTTTCAAGGCAGCAGGAGAGCAGGGTCGGCTGCGCAGGAGCTGCATTATGTAACTTTGCTGAAAGATGTGGAAAAAAATAAACGTTCTGGGCTGGTTTTCCAGTTTTTTGAAGAGTCTGTGCAATCTTTCACAAAACAGTTGAAGTTTCCCTGGAGGAGCATCAGTACTGGGGCTGCCAGGAGGCCCCGGTGGGAGTAGGGCTAATCATTGCTAGGGCTTGCAAAGCCGTTTTAGCCGCTAATTAATAAATACATTAAATATGTAGATGTGGCTGAAGATCAAAATGAACAATTTGATGGTTTTTTGAAGTGTGTGGGAGTAGGAGGGAGGGTGCTCAGTGGTGCACAGGCCCAGAAGTGAGGGAGCAGTGGGTTCTGATCACAGCCCTGAGAGTTACATTCATTTATGTCATGTTGATACTGCAATTGCTGGTTTTTCAGTTGGGTCTTTAGTGGAGGATAATTATTCAACTGTCTGAGAAGCTCTAGGAGAAAAAACCAAGAGAATGAGTTATTATCCTTCCCACCCAGCCACTGTTTGATTACTGCCTTGTTCCCTGCAATTAACCACATCAAGTTCAGGATGCTGGATGAAGGGAAAGGTCACACTCGTGAAGGGAGATGCCATAAAAATGGGAATGGGGAGGGAAAATGCACAGTCTCAGTGTGGTGGGATAGAAAAGAAGCAACAGTGCCCAGAACTGTCTGTTACCAAATTAGCAGGGAATTAATTTTGATTTTTTCACCAAGAAGAATGCAGATAATGTTTGTGGCCAACATGGCAGATATTCATTCCAGAGGGACATCCTGGGGGTTTTTTTGTCCCAGTCATGGAGAGGGGAGTGCCAGGACAAGGGGGAATGGCTTCCCATTGCCAGAGGGCAGGGTTAGATGGGATATTGGGAAGAGATTCTTCCCTGTGAGGGTGGTGAGCCTGGCACAGGCTGCCCAGAGAAGCTGTGGCTGCCCCATCCCTGGAAGTGTCCAAGGCCAGGTTGGACGGGGCTTGGAGCAACCTGGGATAGTGGAAGGTGTCCCTGCCCATGGCAGGGGGTGGAACGAGATGAGCTTTAGGGTCCCTTCCAACCCAAACCAGTTTGGGTTTCTATGATTTGCATGTCTGTGTATGTATATATTTATGTCCATCCATGTATGTTTGGGGACCTTTTTCTTATACAAGATGCATCATTCTGTGGTCTACACAAAATCATTTGCCACTCTGTGTAAAACTGGGTCCTTTCAAACCAAATTACCACAAGTGGAGGTGCAGCAAAGCAAATGAGAGGTGCAAACTGTCAGTGTATTGGTTATCTGTACTCTGGCTTCACTTTCTTCTTATACTTCTAAGTTGCCCCTTTTTTTATTCTTTTTTTTTATTTATGTCAATGGAATACAAATATGGTTTCATGTTTCATCTACAATTACAGAAGAGAAGCTCATAGTTCTTTCAGTCTGGAAGACTCTTTTCTCAGCTCTGACTGTCAGTGCAGGTGACAGGAGTTTGAGTTTGGATGGAATGATGCTGCCAGTCTCCCCCTTTCCATGTATTTTGAAATTGGATTTGACATCTTAATTACTAAAACAGTTCCTCATTCCCTTTCCAGTTGGGAGTTAACTGCAGGGTGGGGTGGGCTGGCAGGTTTCAGGTCTTGGTCTGTGGATCCTCAGAGAGCTGTGGGATGCAATTCCCTGCTCTGTGCCCTGGGCTGCTGGTCCTGTGCTGGCCCCTCCTGCTGCTTTGGGCACCCTCTCCCTGTGGGTAGGGAATGTTATGCATCACTTATGCCTCTGATGAAATGTAAAGCCCGTTTTACACCTATAGAAATCCCACTTATACCTCACCTATAGAAATCCCATTTATACCTCACCTATAGAAATCCCATTTATACCTCACCTATAGAAATCCCATTTATAGGTTTGCCGATGCCTTTGATTTCAGCTGATGATAAAATCCCTTCCCTTGGTTGTCAAGGTGAAATGTCTGGAGACTTCAGCGGCAGGAAAAAAAAAATCCAGTGAAGGCAAAATTTGCCGGTCCCTCCTGCGCATTCCTTGACATTGAACTTTTTGTTTCCCAAGCAGAAGGAAGTGCCGCATCCAGCCCGGCCCCATTAGCGTCCCCCTCCCTCGCCCCCGCAAGGTGCGGGTGGGCGGAGGTGCAGCCTGGGCAGGGACGCGTGGGCAGATCCCTTCCAGCCTTCCCAATCCATGGCACTGTCGCCGCTGGAAGCGCTTTCATTCTCCTCTGTTTCTCCAGCCCTCCCTTTATCCCCGGATCCCCTCCCCGGCTGCGCGTCCCCAGCTCGGGCTCCGGCGGAGGTGCGTGGTGGGGGCAGGATTTTGGGAGCTGCTCCCCGTCTTCCCACCACCCACCCCCTGACGTCGGGATGCACCAGGGAGCTGTGCCGGGTTTGATGTTTAGCGGCGGGATTTAGATGTAAATCTTGTAAAATTCCATTTTATGCAGAGATTCACAAATCTGCTGTCGCTCATCGGGGCGAGGTCGCAGCTGCGGAGGTACCTGCTCCGAGGATTCTCCTGCAGGCACAGCACCTCGAGCCGGGCTAGGGAGGGCTGGAGAGGCAGTAGGGATCCCACCCAGGGACACAGCCCCAGTCCCGAGTGGCGGGAGTAGCGCAGAGCACTCCCCTCTCCGTGCAGAATGACCCCTGGCAGGGAGCTGGAAACCCTCGGAGAGCTTTGCTGCTGCTTCTGGTTTGGTGGGATGGATAAGCCAGGCCTTTTTCCACAGCGACCTGCTCCCTCCTGCCTGTAACCCCTCAGCTGGATGGGGACCTGTGTCCCCACGTAGCTGCCTGCACCCCTGTCACCCCAGGAATACCATCCCTGGGTTACACAGGAGGGACCCGGGAGCGGAGTTTCTGCAGCATCAGAAAACTTTGATTCAGCTGTGAAGGTGCTGAATGAACGAGGGATATGACCTGGAAAGGATAAACAGGAAAAAGGGGATGTTTCTCCAGCTTTGAAAAGCCTTGCCTTTTTCCCCCCCCCTCCCCGTCTCAGGATCACTGGAAGGGATTATACAAATGAGAGCAGGAAACTGCAGTCAGGGTTTTGCCAGAAATAGATTTATTTTTTCTTTCTTCTGCTAGAAATGAAGAAATATGGGAGTCCGTAGAGGCTGTTCCACATGCACCCTCACATTTTGATTGCCAAGTCATTTGCATTCGTATATAAAGTGACATCCACCCTGCAATGGGAGTTGACATGTAATCACAAAGAATAAAAACTCCTGGAAACATCTCCGTGCCACTGATACAACTTCAGAAAGATACAAGTTTGGAATAAGCAGGAAATGTACTGAATATTTTCGGACAAGTAGAAGAGAAGTCTCATCTTGGAAGATGTTAAATATTAATATTTTACCTAATCGCCGTCATTCGTGGATTTGGTGAGTATTCCATGGGTTTGTCCGGATCAGAGCAGTTCTGGTGGGCAGAAGAGCTTGAAAGTGGTGATTTTACCTTGGTCAAAAGCAGCTGCTGAATGGGAGCATTAAGGGGATGCATGTTCCTGGAGCTGTGGCATTGTCAGGTTGTTTAGTGAATATTTTCTTTTCTGATCTTTCCTGGTCAGATTTCGATCTGACAACGCACCCTCACGACACTTGGTAATTGGGGCTGTGGGGAAAGGGAGGGGAAAGAATGGAAAATTTGGTATTGTGCTTGATTGTTTTCATTCTAAGGTGTGCATGAACTGAAATTTTCATTTAAAAATTGATGAGTCCCTGAAACGTTCTTTCGCTTGAGTGATTTCATGGTGCTACCTCTGCACCTTCTCCAGTCTGTTGTCAACTACTGTTGCATTTTAATAAGCAGATGGAGCTGCTGCTGCCTCTGCTCTGATCTGGCCATGGTAGGGCAGAGGGAGGGGAGAGGGAAACTCCAGAGTCGTGTCCTACCACGGATGGCACAGGATTGGGTTTGATAGATGACACCAAAACGGGTTTAATTTTATAGGTAAAGACCTGCTGTTTGAGTTCAGGGATGAAGCCATTGGGTAGTGTGATATACATGGTCTTCTAGTGTGGATAATCTATGTTGTCCTTAAGGGTACAGAATATAGAGATAACTTTATATCCTAGATATTCAAATGCTGATTCTGTAATCGTACCTATACACAGAAATATTCTGCTCTTACATAGAATTTGTTCTTCATAATCTCATTATTGCTTATAATCATTTAACCTCTGCTTTAGTCTCTGGGATGAACCTATAGCTGAGTATTTGTATATATTAATGAAAATATGGAGGCTCTGAGCCTTTAAAGGCGCTGTGGAGTGACAGGGTGAGATTCCCTTCTCCAGAGCACAGCCTGCTCCTTGAGGAGAGCCGTGTGTGATGTTTCAGGGACAGGAGAATGGAAAGGTAAATATTTAGAGAAGAGCAAAAATGCCTTATTATATTGTTGGAAGACCTCTGGTGACAGCAAATGTTCAGAAAGGAAGCCACGGGAGGCCCCTGGAGACAAGGAGGCGGCAGGAAGAGGAAGGATGGAAGGTCCCACTGGTTGCTTGGGTTCTCTGTGCGTGGTGCTGGGTGTCCTCCCTTCCCAAGGGCCTTTCACGGTGGTGTGAGCTTTTCTTGGTTGAAACCCTAACAGTGTCTGTCATTACCCTGCATAAAATGTGGGCTGTGTCTTGCTGATGGATTGTTGGATAGCTGAGGTGAGCGATCGCTCTTCCTCCACCGCGCCGTGGGCTGGGGTGGATGGCAGGGTCCTTCTTCCTTCTGCTGGTGGTGCCAGCCTGTGGAGCCACGGCAGTGCCACTGCCCAGACACCCCCTGTCCTTCTGCAGGACACACCTGGTGGCACGTGCCCCGTCGCTGGCTCGTGTGGCTGCTCTGTGCTCGGCAGAGTGTTGACAGCACCGGTTCCTCCCCGGCCAAAGAGGTCCCGCATGTGCCAGGTCTGAAGGACAGAGATAAATGAGGACTCACGTGGCTGTGCCTGACACAGCAGCAGGTGTTGCTGCACTTTAGCAGAGCCCGTGTCAGAATCATGGAATCCTGGGATGGTTTGTGTTGAAGGGACCTCAAAGCTCATCTTGTTCCACCCCCTGCCATGGGCAGGGACACCTTCCACTAGACCAGGTTGCTCCAAACCCTCTCCAACATGGCCTTGGACACCTCCAGGGATAGGGCAGCCACAGCTTCTCTGGGCAACCTGTGCCAGGGCCTCAGCCCCTCACAGGGAAGAATTTCTCCCTGATCTCTAATCTAAACCAACCTGTCTTGGAATTTTCACCATGGTTTTCCCTTAATGTTTTGCAGGGGGAGTTGGTTTGATTTAGAAAGTTCATCTTGAGGAGGAACTCTAGTAAACTGAGACAGAGGAATAGGGGACCAGGAGGAAAGGGGTGGGAAGTGTTAATCGATTTGCCAGACTTACGAATGAAAGGAAGAGGAGAGACTGTGCACATTTGTTATGGACAGTGTGAACGTCTGTGCAGAGCAGAGGGAGTTATGGAAATATGTGTTTCGTTTGGAGAAAGGAGAAATACATTCTGTAGTTTCAAGAGCAATATAAATAATTTCAGCTCTAGAAATGAACTGAAATGAACTGAACAGCACCCTAATCCTAAGAGGGAGGGTTATTAGGGATGGGCTCTGGGGACAGGTCAGTGCCATCTGACCAATCAGTGAAGTTTTAGGTAATTAAAAGCGGACAGCTCAAGGGGAGCCTTGTCAGAATATGGATTTATGAAGGAGGGGATAGGGATTATCCTATAAAATTCACTTCACCTGTGCACAGGTGGAAATAAAGCATATTTCTCACCTCGTGCTGGCCTAGCTAGTGTTAGACTGAGTCTTGCTAATCCTGACCTGTGTAGCCTCTTGGTTGCTTGTTCAGGGCACACATCGTGGCTGAGGCTCTTCAGTTACTGTTACACATTTGCACTGCATCTTCAGGCATTTTTTTCCTCTCGGATAAACCTTTGGGCTTCCTCTGAGCTTCTCCTTCTGCTGTCCCATCATGCATGAGCAAACTCTTTTAACTAGAGCTTCACCCTGATCTAGTGGAAGGTGTCCCTGCCCATGACAGGGGATGGAGGGACGTGATGAACCTCATGAAGGGTCCCTTCCAGATCAAACCATTCCATGATTCTGTGGATGGCCTTTTACTTCAGAGCACCATGTTCTCCTCCAAGTTCAACAGAGGATCTAGTGGTTCCTATCCACACCTGGACAATATGGGACTTTGATCACTGTTGATTTTTGGGGGCAGAGAGGAGAGCTCTGTGCTTGTGCTCTGCCTGGTATGGGATGTTGGAACGTGTTTTGGGGCAATGGAAAATGGTTATGTGCAGTTGGGATTGCACCAGCACATCAGTTCCTGTAAATGCCTGGTGGGGAAATAGAGGAATTCATGGTTGGTGCTTGTTTGTAGGGATGATTTCAAACTCTTGAATTCAGACTGAACGTTGTGTTGACTGAAACTGTCATGGTGTGAAGTGGTGGAACAAAAACCCAGGACTCTGCTTCCAGCTGCCAACACAGGGATCTCAGAGGTGCTCCACAGCTCCCAGCTAAGTGCAGCCAGAGTGACAGGTCCTCTTGGCATATCTTTGTGTTGGAATAGAAACATGTTTATCAGAGGGGTGATAACCACAGGATGCAGAATAGCCACCCTGACCTTAATTCTTTCAGCTCACTTGATTCAAGCTGAGATGTTTGTAGTTGGATGTGAGGCTGGAGGCGTTTTTCATAGTGTGGTATCATGCAGGATCATGGAATCATTTAGGTTGGAAAAGCCTACTGAGACTGTTCCCTCAGCACTGCCAAGGCCACGACTGCCCCATGTCCCCAAGTGCCACATACACAGGGCTTTTAAATCCCTCCAGGGATGGAGACTCCACCACCTCCCTGGGCAGCTGTGCCAGGGCTGGACAGCCCTTTCCAGGGAGAAATATTCCCAAATATCCAAACTAAACCTCCCCTGGTGCAACTTGAAGCTGTTTCCTCTTGTCCTGTCCCTTGTTACCTGCAAGAAGAGACTGACCCCCACCTCACTTCACTGACATGAACTGACTTTGATTTTGATATTGAGTTTCAGAATACTCAAGGTTTGGTCTGCAATTAACACTCTCCAATGACGTGGGTTAAAATCTGCTCTACCTTCAAGTTACCTGATTTTCCTGGGTTTTAGCTGTAACTTCACATGTACTTCAAACATTTTGGTTGTCTTCATGTATTAATTCCATAGCCTTCTATAAATAGGCAGAATTTCCAACAAAGAAATGATTTATATGCAGAAGGTAGATTTGAGAGACATAACTCAGAAATCTGTAGGCACAATTCAGAAAGAGAAGACCAAATATTTCTCCTGTGCTCACAAATGCCTGTAGGAAGCACAAAGAACCCACTGTTGAGATGTGTCTGCAGCAGAGACAATGCCTGGGCTGAAACAGAATTTTTAACAATAAAATAATGGGAATTTAATTGGCTCTGAGCAGTGCAGTGTTTACTTTGGCTGTTTGGGAAGCTGGTTACAGAGGGATTCCGGTGGAGGAATGGGGTTGGTATTTAGTGACCTTTCCCTTCTCTTCATGCTGTATCTTTTCAAGTTGTTCCTGGCTGGATTTTCATGCTGGTCTTGCAAGGCAGAAGATAAGAGTTAAAGTGTTTGAGGCCGCTCTTGACGTATTTACATTACCATATTTCCATTCATTATCTTAACTTCCAGGGAAATAATCTGTGTAACTTCACTTGGATAGGAGACTCTTTTTAGCCAAGTTCATGTGCATCTCTATCTGTCACACACATGAAGTTGTTTTTCCAGTCTATTACTCGTCCTCCTCCTCCCTAGCTTGTCCAAGTCCCAACAGTCTGAGTCCTTCCTGGCTCCATGTGCCGGTCCCGTCGGGATGAACCTCGATGGAGGAGCTGCCCTGGTGGGTCAGCAGCTGATGCTTCCCAGTCTGGCTTTGGTGGTGTCTGTGAACACCCTTTGGGGTAGGTTATCCAGGGATAACCAGGAAGCCATGTGCTGACTTTCTCCGAGTTCATATGAGTCCAGAAGGATGTGGAGCTGCTGGAGTGAGTCCAGAGGGGCCACGGAGATGCTCCAAGGGCCTGAGCCCCTCCGCTCTGAAGACAGGCTGGGAGAGCTGGGAATGTTCACCTGGAGAAAAGGAGGCTCCAGAGACAGCTTAGAGCCCCTTCCAGTGCCTAAAGAGGCTCCAGAAGAGCTGGAGAGGGACTTTGGACAAGGGCCTGGAAGGGCAGGAGAAAGGGGAATGGCTTCCCACTGCCAGAGGGCAGGGTTAGGTGGGATATTGGGAAGGAATTCTCCCCTGTGAGGGTGGAGAGGCCCTGGCACAGGTTGCCCATAGAGGCTGTGGCTGCCCCATCCCTGGAAGCGTCCAAGGCCAGGTTAGACAGGGCTTGGAGCAACCTGGGATAGTGTAAGGTGTCCCTGCCCAGGGCAGGCAGTTGGAATTAGATGAGCTTTGAGGTCCTTTCCAGCCTAAACCATTCTGAGATTCTCTGAATGCAAAAAGAGGTCTCAGCATTTTCTAAGAAGTTCTAGGGCTTTTTCCACTCTTGCATCTTAGCAGGCTTAGAAATGCAGATTCCTGTTTCTAAAGCTTTATCAGGATTTCCTTCATAAACCTCTTCTCCAGAGGCTAATAACTGGGATACAGATTTCTTTTAGCTTCAAACTCACTGGCAGATTAGGCAATCTCAGACAGTCAGCTGGTACAGGGAACAACACAATGGAAAAGGGGTTTCTTCTCTACAGAAGAAATAAGTGAAATTTAATAAGTGAAATTTCGGGTTTCTACTGACCTGGAATTTGTTACAGACAAAGAATTCCAAAAGTTGAGTGATTTTTTTTTTACAGCCTCCACAGCTTGTGATTTACAGTTCTGCCATCCTGAGAACAGCTCCCCATTCCCCTGAGCCAGTCCCCTGCAATTTATCCCCTTTGCTGATGGGAATAATGAAAGAGCTATTACAGGGGCCATGCAACATGCCCATCAAGTTACTCTGCCCAAGTCGCTTCTGCACAGAATAAACCCAGGTGCACCCTGTGTTGGAGCTCCCTTCCCGACACAGAGCAGGACAGATGAATGTTGGGCACTGTCCTCTGCTCCCCAGGTCCAAAGCTCAGCTGGAATTTAACCCTGAGAACTAAACAAAGGCTTTTCCTGTAGGTTTCCCTGTCCTTGCTGACATCCTGCTCAACCCTGGGTAACACAGGACTGTCACCAGCAGCCGTGGTGTTTACTCCTTATGCAGACAAGACTCCTCAGAAGGACTTTCCATGATTAAAAATCTTTCTCCACAAACTGCAAAAACAAATCTATAACCATTATCCACCTCCTGTTCCCACTGGCTCTGTCCTGGGAGCTCTGGATTATGGCAGATGGATGTCAGTGCTTGGCTGCCACCAGAGCAGAGCTGTCTCAAACCAGACACTGCTCAGGGAGCATCTTTGCTGCTCATTTTCAGGACAGCCACGTAAAAAAGAAAGATTCTGAAGCCTTCCATCATAGAATCATGGAATAATAGAATCACAGAACTGTGGAATCACAGAATCATGGAATAGCAGAATCACAGAGTCATAAAGCCATGGCATAATAGAATCACAGAATCATGGAATAATAGAATCATAGAGTCATGAAATCACAGAATATCCTGAGTTGGAAGTGACCCACGGGATCACCAAGTCCAGCTTGTAACACAGAACATCCCATTCCATGGAATATGACAATGTTGATAACATGGGGGTTTTTATAAAGATTGGAAAATTAAGCCCTAAACTGTCTGAGTTAGAGCAAAACGAGCCATTCTGTTACCTTTGGAAGCACAAAGAGTGTCCTTCCTCAGTATTTTTATTGTCTTTGTTCAGTTTATCACAGATCATAGAATCACAGACTGGTTTGGGTTGGAAAGGACCTTAAAGATCTCCTCATTCCCCCCCTGCCATGGGCAGGGCTGATCCCTGATGCAGATTATAATCACAGTTCATTGATTTAAACACAAACTCGATAAAGGGCACGAAAAAAGGAATAAAACAGCAAAGGTTTTATGAGAGAGAGAAAAAAAAAAACCACCTCATTTTCATTCCGGTGAATGAGCTGCGGGTTTTTCATTCTCCCAGTTCTGTGGAGTTCACCAGACGTGCGGGGCTGGTTTGAAAGCTCACAGTGACGTCAATGGAGCAGTGAAATGAGAGCAGCACCCGGCACAGGGCGACAGCTCCGGCACAGCCATCCATCCCCACCCTGGCACCGCTCCAACCCCGCCACTGCCAGTGCCAACACCTCCTCAGGACTCGGGGAATAATTATTTTCCTTCGTTACAATTAACAAATAGTGAGATTAAAACCTGCAGCTGAAAAATGTATTAAAGAGCTGAAGCTCTTTGCTAAATTCTGGAAGTTTCAAAATCAAATTGCAAAGTAACACGATTGTTGTTTGGCTTATAAAGGGATTTATCAATCATTTTACAGGGCCTGTTTCTCCCCCACCCTGATTACTTGTATGGTTTTGTTGCTTTTTTTATGTAGCTCTCAGTATAAATTCTAGGACATAAAATGCCTGCAAGCTTTAATAGCAGTTTATCTTTTTTTAGCTTTTTTTTTTTTTAAGGAAAGCATACGAAAATGTGTTAATTGTATCAATCCAACTGTTAAAGCTGAAAACAGTAGGAAATCAACCCATGACACTGAGCCGACGAATTCCTGCTGCGTGCTGGGAAGCCACATATCCTCATGCCACAGCACCTTTGGTTTACAGGGATTGTCCCAGTTCATCCAGCCCTTCTTGTTCCAGATGTTAAATCTGGCTGTGTGAGCACAGGACAGCATCTCCTCAGCCCCCGTGGAGCACAGGAGGGGCAGATACTGGGAGAAACAGGAATCAGGGTGGAAACGTGGTGATGGCCAGGCCGAGGTCTCAGGACATGGCAGGGAAGGGGAGGATTTATGTAGGAAAAAATAAAATAATCTTAACTCTCTGTAGCACTATTAAAAACTAAACTCTCAAGCTTCTACACACTGGTGATGGGGGAAGTACAAAAAGCAGAGACAGAGAACTGTGCTCAGAGGTCAGAGAGCAGGGAACGGCATCAGGAGACCTCTGCAAGCCAGGGGAGCACCCAGTGGATTCCCCCCTCCTTAGGATGGACACCACTGCCTTCCCCTCTGAAAGCATTCAAGGAGAATCATGGAATCCTGGAGTGGTTTGGGTTGTGAATGACCTCAAAGCCCACCTCATTCCACCCCCTGCCATGGGCAGGGACACCTTCCACTAGACCAGGTTGCTCCTGGCTTTCCCCTGGGGCTCCTTGTGTGATTCCTCTGGGACTGGGAACAGCCCAGCACTAAAAAGGCTCCAATTAGTGCCCCATGTGCTTGGATTTGCTTTCAAAAGACCATCAGTGAGTCAATTGTGAATGTTTGTCTCCGGAAAAGGCTGATCCCTGACTAACACTGCCTGGGCACTCCTGCCAAGTTTAAAATGAAACCTTTAAAGCAAGAGCTTGAAACAGAAAACAAAAGTGAAAACCAAACCCAGCCCCCTGCAGCCAGAGACAGAGCAGGTGTTACTGTGGGCACAACAGCTTTTCCACAGTTTCATTCTTGAAATCAGCTCAGTAGTTTTTGCAAGAACAGATTCCATCCTGAGCAAGGTGAGCTTGGCCCAGCTGTGGCCAAATCTGATCCCTGTTTTTTCAATGGGAAATTTTAAGAAATTTTTGCTGTGTGTCTCCCTCCAAGGTGTTTATACCTCTGTCTTAACCCCAAATAAACTTTAGCAATTAATGCAAGCAGTAACAACAACAAAATTAAACTTGGCTAATTCTGTAATGTTTAACATAATTCTGAAACTTTATAAAAACTCCCACAATTTCTCTTTTATAATTGAAGACTCCCTATATTTCCTTTCTCTGTCTGTTTATGTGTTTGCCTGGATTAAACATGAGCATGAAACTTGTGTTTGTAATGCAAGTGTCAGATGTGGACTTTGGTATGAGATGATTCCCTTCCACCTCTCACTTAGCTTTCCAGGGAGCTGCTGGACCACTCACAGCATCTCCAACAGGGACTGGGGGGGCTCTGTTTAATGCCCCATGCTATGCCCCCATGTTTACTGTGAAAAAGTGATACTCAGGTGTTCCCTAATCCCTGAAAGCTCAAGGATATTCCAACCTCACATTCGTCCATATGTTTTCTTAGATGAAAGCAATAGGTGTAGGTCTGTTGGTGGAATAAGAGTGAATTGATCCAAAGGGCTTGATTTCTTTAGAAAATATTTTTGAAGCCATAGATAAAACATAATAGCTCAATAATATAAACTCCTGGAATTAATGTATCGTTTGATGATTTAAGTAATGCGGTTTTGGGGTAGGAATATAGCCAAAGCAGAGGACTGGAAAAAGCCAATCAATATGTGCTGGTAAAAATGCTCAGATAGTAGTATGGACTATTGCCTCCACAGGATTAAAATCTGTCATGGACAGCAGCCAATTAAAAGCAGATTTGTCCCATTTAAAGCAGCAGATTCCATGTTCTCTCTCCTGGCTCGGGAGCATTTGGATTTCAGAGGTTTGGCCCACTCTCAAAAGCACCAGCATGAGCAAAACACAGCAGATGTGATTGGTGGGTTTGTTTATAGGAGTAAGAGAATTAGGAGAGGAACTGGATTTGATAGACAGTATATATTTGGCTTTTAGGAGAGCATGAAATACAACTTGGAGTATTCCAGTTGACTCTCATGATGGGGGAACTCTAATCTGGCCACAAACTGGCTGGGAGCTGAGGAGGAGAGTGGGCGGTCCAGAAGCATCCATAGAATCCCACAAGGGCAGGCTGCTCCAGGGAGCCTATTATTACTTAGCCTGGAGGAATTAATATCTGCAGAGAGATGAGCACAACTCTTGATGTCTAAAGGCTGGAAAAATGACAAATAAATCCTTGGTTTCCTGCATGTTATTCTCAGAGAAGGAGAGGGAGCTGGGAAGGGCAGACAGAGTGTGGAGGTGCTCTGGGTGGGCTGGCAGGAAAGGGGGAATGAGGATGAACCCAGAGATGCTGAGAATAACAGGAGAAATAGTCTGGTAGTCACTGTGTAGTGTGGAAAGGACTGTTTGGTGGAGCAGCCTCGGTATCTAGGGCAGCGCTGACGTATTTCCAAGGAAGTCACAGCAGTTTTCAGGAGTTCAGGGTCTGAAGCAGCAGATGAGGCAGATTCAGCTTGACACAGTGGAGAGGGCTGGAGGGGACCTGCAGGAGCGGGATGGACACAGTGCTCCCTGTTACTGCCCACAGATTCCACCAGTTCTTGGCCTCAGAGAACCTGGAACCAAGTCTGGAATTCCATACATGTATATTCAGTGATTGTGATTTCCAGCCCAGCTCCAGGGACTCGAGCACATGGCTTTCTTTACCTGTGAGTTTTTGGAAGGAGATTGTGCTGCGAGATGAGCGTGGAAGTGCTGGACATGGAGCAGGCAGAGCCTTGGGGGAGTCAGAGGGGAGCCCCGGGACACATCCTGACTGGGGAGGGAATTGCTCATGAGCTCAACATGCCCTGGCCCTGTCTGCTGGCACCCAGAAACACCCCGTGCCCTGGGCTGACCCCCAGCATGGGCTGCAGGCGTGGGGGGAATTCTGTTCCACTGCCCCACTCAGGGGAGACCCCACCTGCTGAGCTGCCTCCAGCCCTGGGGAACAACAGCAGAAGGACATGGAGCTTCTGGAGTGAGTCCAGAGGAGATCATGGAGATGCTCTGAGGGCTGGAGCCTCTCTGCTCTGGAGACAGGCTGGGAGAGCTGGGGGTGTTCAACCTGCAGAAGAGAAGGCTTCAGGGACAACTTAGACCCCCTTCCAGTGCCTAAAGAGGCTCCAGGAGAGCTGCAGAGGGACTTTGGACAAGGGCCTGGAAGGGCAGGACACAGGGAGTGGCTTCCCATTGCCAGAGGGCAGGGTTAGGTGGGATATTGGGAAGGAATTCTCCCCTGTGAGGGTGGTGAGGCCCTGGCCCAGGTTACCCAGAGAAGCTGTGGCTGCCCCATCCCTGGAAGTGTCCAAGGCCGGGTTGGATGGGGCTTGGAGCAACGTGGTCTAGTGTAAGGTGTCCCTGCCCAGGGCAGGAGGTGGGACTGGATGACTTTTAAAGGTCTCTTCCAACCCAAACCCTTCTGGGATTCTATGATAATGCATAAGGAGAGGGTTTTTATTCAGCCAAAAAGTAAACTTTTGATGTTGTTAATATTCTTTCAGTGAAAATGTTGTGAAGGTAAAGGCTGCAGATGTACTTCGAGATGTGCATAAATACCAGAAGATGAAAGAACAGAACACTTTTGGAAATGAGGTTGTGAAGTCAGATGGGGAAAGTCCTTTCTTAGTCCTGTCATTCTGTCAGTCACCTCCATGTCTTATGTGGGGCTCTGCCCTACAATTGCAAAGATTTTGGGTATTCACTGAAAATGGCAAACACCACTTTGGTGTGGCACATAAGCACAGACAACACCTATATAATGTGATTAACTATTTTTTGGAGGAAACTGTTGGTGTTTCTTGGAGGCTAATGGAGTAATAGCAGGGCATTTCTATTGTTTCATACTACTTTTTTGTGCTTTTTGAATTAAATTCTATCAAACTGATGCACCCTTCTGCTCTAGCTGGTAAGGGATGTATATTTTAATTAACTCATAGAATCACAGTCTGATTTGGCTTGGCAGGGACTTTAAAGCCCATCCCATTCCACTCCCTGCCATAGGCAGAGACACCTTCCACTATCCCAGGTTGCTCCAAGCCCCATCCAACCCAAGCTTGGACACTTCCAGGGATGGGGCAGCCACAGCTTCTCTGGGCAACCTGTGCCAGGGCCTCTCCACCTTCATAGGGAAGAATTCTTTTCCAGTATCCCACCTAACACTGACCTCTGGCAGTGGGAAGCCATTCCCTGTGTTCTATCCCTTCCAGGCTCTTGTCCAAAGTCCTTCTCCAGCTCTTCTGGAGCCTCTTCAGGCAGTGGAAGGGGCTCTAAGTTGTCCCTGGAGCCTTCTCCAGGTGAAGACCCTCAGCTCTCCCAGCCTAGACAATCTTTTTCTTTTTGGTTACCTGTATCTGACCCCTGGACTTGTTCCCTTATGTTTCTGTGATTCCAGCTGCATTTCTCTCTCTCAGTGGTTTTAGCTGCTGTCTGCAGGAGGACTGTTCTGTGCTGCCAGGACCAAAAGTGTGTGATAGGGAATTGTTAACTGAAAACCCCCAGGTTTAGAATATGCTGATTCTTATTCTGATTCTGTGGGATGGGGATCAGAGGCCTTCAGGTTGGGTGTGTCAGATTCATTGCATTCCGGTAAAACACTGAGCAGCTTTTGTTTTTATGATATGACCACATAAACCCTGACCCCCCAAATCTGTTTTGTTTAATAGTAAGCCCCTGATGGCTAATTTTGCATGCAGTACACAGAGGAGCATGACTATTCTGGGATATGATCCCAGTAACAGTGGTGAGTCATCAGCTGCAGCAGCAGCAATGATATGAGGAGCTATTTATTACGGCCTCTCTAAGCTGTGAAGTCTTCTAAGCAGTGAGTTCATGTAGAAATTATGTAATTATTCCTCCTGGATGATTTCTCTTATTGGTTTGTAATTACAAAATATTCTCAGAACACTTTTGTATTTTAAAATTAAGTCCTCAGAATGACTTAATGAGAGAAGAACCGAGAGATTATATCTCACCTTGTTTATGTTTGTTTTATTTGACTTATCAGTGATACAGTTTTCTACTGTTGTTGCACTAAGTTCACCTTTCTTTGTTTTCTACTGTTGTTGCACGAAGTTCACCTTTCTTTGCGAAGCTGTTTAGTGCATCATTTACTGGTTTGTACATTTATAAACAAGTGTTTGGGGTAGAATCATCTGGTCTTGGAAACTGGCAGGAGGGGAATTCCATGTAGGAGTTTCACAGATTGTTTCTTGGGTGGGAGAACAGCTGGATCGAGATGGGCTTTAAGGTCCCTTCCAACCCAAATCATTCTGGGATTCTGTGATTCAGTGATATCTGGAATTTTTTACAAACCTGGAGAGAACAGCTTTCTTCACTTTCTGAATGAGCAAGCCATGTGCCATATCCTGGAGCAGGACTTATTTCCTTGTAGTACCTGGCTTGTTTCTGGTCACATCAGCCAGAGCTTGTTAGTGATGACTTCAGGTGAAAGGAGAACAAGACATCCGAATTCACTTGGGTAATGGTTTGATTCCCTGCTATGTTTCTAAGACTCAGTCCTTGTGCTTTACGTGTGTCTTTGGAACACCAGGGATTTTGTTTTGACATTGTCATACATGGGGTACACAAAGGCAAAAGGTCTTGATCCCTGCACAGTCTATCACAGAATCACAGATTGGTGTGGGTTGGGAGGGACTTCAAGCTCATGTCATTCCAACCCCCTGCCATGGTCAGGGACACCTTCCACTAGACCAGGTTGCCCCAAGCACCATCCAGCTTGGTCATATTCCCCCCACTGTCTCTGCCCACCTGAAATGTTGAGGTGCAGTTGTTAATTGGTAGCTGGGTGACAGCCTTGTCCATGCAAAGCTGCCATAGCATTGAGATGGGGTTTTTTGTCTTTACCTAGAGCTGAAAAGTGAAAAAAAAAGCCTCACGCTAGACTTCAAAGCAGCCTGTGTTCCTGTTGGTACCTCTGGGAACAGGAGATGCTTTCGTGCTGCCCCACCTGAAATCCCCTTGTGAGCTGAGCCACAGCATATCCAAGAAGTACATTTTGAGGTGTAGACAGGGACCTTCCCAACTAAAATTTTATTGGCAGTTTTGTCACCCACAGGGAGCAGGTCTGGGGTGTTTTGGCATAATCTGACTGCATACAAGGTGGAGCAGGAAGTAGTTTCCCTGTAGATTAGTGTCTTTGGTACAGAATATATTTTGCAGTGATTCAAAGGCTGTAGATTAAAAAGAAAACTAAAGAAATAAACCTGTTATGTCTTGCACAGATGCTGAGGGGAGGCAGAGGCAGCTGGGTGCCAACAGGACACCTAGTCAATGAGGCTGCAGAATTTGGCCCCAAAATTCCCCTGAGATTGGAGGAAGGAGTCATGGTGCAGCACTCTGCTAATCAGAAGCTCCACACTCTTGGTTTTCTGAGGGGTTAGATAAATATGTCTTAGATTTAATCACTATTTAAGAGAGAAAAAAGCCATGCCCTTCTGTTTATAATCTTTTCCTTAGAACTGTGCCATAAACTCATCATAACCTGAATGTTTCAAAAGTTATACAGAAGGTGAGCTAGCAAGGCTCTTGAAAAATTCTAAACCACACTTTATTGTCCAGTTATCTTATGTAAATCTATTGTATTTACACTGATCTTATATAATATTGTTTTAATCTTTATTATATGAAATTCCTGTTGAGTTTTTAGCTTTCCTTTAGGAATAGACATTTAAAGATGATTTAGCAGTAAGTTTGAAAGGAGAGATTAATTAAAAATACGAAGGTGGTGGTGAAACAGGTCTGTTTCTTAGGTACATCATTCGAGCTCCTATAGGATATTAGAAATTAGACAACATTTTTTTTTCCAAGATCAAGAAGAATCACGGAATCATTAAGATTGGAAAAGCCCTGTGAGACCATTGAGTCCAGCCACTCACCAACACTGCCAAGGCCACCACTGCCCTATGTTCTCAAGTGCCACATCCACATGGCTTTTAAATCCCTCCAAGGATGGGGACTCCACCACCTGCCTGGGCAGCCTCTTCCAATGCCTGACCACCCTTTCTCTGAAGAAATTCCTCCTCATGTCCAACCTGAACCTCCCCTGGCATGACATAAGGCTGTTTCCTCTTGTCCTGTCGCTTGTTCCCTGGGAGCAGAGCCCGACCCCCACCTGGCTCCACCCTCCTGTCAGGGAGTTGCAAAGTGAGAAGGTCCCCCCTGAGCCTCCTTTCCTCCAGGCTGAGCCCCTCCAGCTCCCTCAGCCAACTCCTGGTGCTCCAGACCCTTCTCCAGCTCCATTCCCTTCTCTGGAAAGTTATTGCAGCAGATTTCTGTATCAGAGCCTTCAGTGTGGTGCCACAGTAAGGTGTAAGCTGGAGGTCTGGATTGCAACAGTATCTATAGGGTGAATAAGGAATGAGCTCTCCCAGTCCTGATGGTCTCAGAATCCCTGATCCCAGCTCTTGTTCTTTCGGGAGCCGTTCCATCCACAAGCCCCTTATGCAGCATGCAGAGTCTGACCGTGGGATCAATGGCTCAGTGTCCCCTGCCCATCTGTGTCCCTGCAGTGGGGCCAGCTCAGCTCCATAAATCCCTGGAACACCTGCCTTGCTTGGCCTCGGATGAACATTGTGCCGGGTGGGAGCAGGGAGGGGGAGAGGGCCCATCCGTAGGAGGGCTGAGCCCTGGAAAAACTTTACTGTAAAAACACCCAGGGAAAGATACTGAAGCAGCTGGAGGAAGTGCAGGCAGGGATTTCTTATAAATCATCTCTGTGTCTGCTAAAAGGAGAATTCCCGCACACGTCAACTGTTCCCGACTCTGGTGAGAGCCCCGGGGGCGTTGGAGCTGGGTGACATCACAAGGAGAAGGAATGAATTCACACGGAGGGTGACGCCAGGGAACTAAATTCCTGGGTTTGCTGGCTGAGTTGTGCCTGGCAAAGCGGAGCAGGGAAAGGCAGAGCACCAAGAGAGGTTTGATAAGTGTCTTAGTTGTGATCTGAGTCTCGTTTTGGGACCAAGAGCTTCCTGGTGTCCTAAACAAATGTTTCCTGTTAACCCTTTCTGAGGATGAGGAGCAGAAGGGAAGGCGCTGGTTTTGTGCACTGTCCACACCAGTCCTGGTGTTGGGCCAAGTTGTCCAGTCCCCTGTGACCACCTTGGTAGGGCCATCGAGCTCCCAGTGTTATACAAGACCGTAACTGGGGAGAGCAGCTTGATTCCATCTGTTTGCAGTTAGAGACACTTATGAGAACAGAGATTTACTGGGGAAAGTGGCAGTGAAGGAGATGCTGTAGCTCACCATGTAAAGTGCACAAAAGGACTTTCTGGGAAGAGAATAAATATTGGCTGAAGGAATAGACATCTGTGAGTGAAGGTTTGAAGTGGGTCTATATTGAATGTCCTAGTTTCACTCACATCACAAAAGGCTCCCTACATTTTTTCATCCATAAAGATAGTAAATTGTTTGGAGTGGAATCTGGAAGAACAAGCTGACCCTCTTTTGCTTTACTACATTAAAATTATAGTGTTTTAAGAACTATTCTATTAAACTCTACACTCACTGCTGCTCTCCCAGCCCACTTTTAGCTCCAGTAAATCTAATAACTCATGCAATATTATACATTTATTTCAGATTAAAAGTACTAGGAACTAGATTCTAGGAAAAAGCCTGTTTTCATGAGGAAATGCAGAAAATTGTGAAAGCCCTAGCGATGATATCACCTTCCACATGTCAGTACAACAATGTGTGGAAGGATGAATAGTGTGCAGCTAATGTATGTCAGAACATTCCTAATGCAGGCTGGAAGGTGCTGGGGCTGCAGGGATGCGCAGGCAAAGGGGGAACGTTTCATAGAATTGTGGAATGGTTTAGGTTGGAAGGGACCTTAAAGACCATCTTGTCCCATCACCCTGCCATGAACAGGGACCTTTCCACTAGACCAAGTTGCTCCAAGCCCTGTCCAACCTGGCCTTGGACACTTCCAGGGATGGGGCAACCACAGCTTCTCTGGGTAACCTGTGCCAGGGCATCTCCACCCTTACAGATGAGAATTCCTTCCCAATATCCCATCTATCCCTGCCCCCTGGCAATGGGAGGCCAATCTCCTTTGTCCTGTTCCTCCAGGCACTTGTCCAAAGTCCCTCTCCAGCTCTCCTGGAGCCTCTTTAGGCACTGGAAGGGGCTCTAAGTTGTCCCTGAAGCCTTCTCTTCTCCAGGTGAACACCCCCAGCTCTCCCAGCCTGTCTCCAGAGCAGTGGAGCTCCAGCCCTTGGAGCATCTCCATGGCCCTTTATAGAATACGAGATGGAGTTTGTGAGTATCGACCAGCCCCCTCACATAACACTTTCCTGTCCTTGTCAGCACTCCCATTCATCCATCAATAACTCTGCAATTCCATCCTCCTCCTCAGAAGAGGTGTAATTTGTCAGGGCTGGTGCTGCAGAGCTGAGTCCAAGGTAGCAAGCTCCCGTGCCAGGGAACCAAGGCCATGGCAGAGCTCCTGCAAGCTCACAGCTGGGGACTGCACAGCAACCAAGATTTCCAGCCCAAATTCTGTATCTCTTTGCTTCTCTGAGTTTAAGTCGTGAACTTACCAGTCGCACGTTTTTATGTAATTTAATATCTTTTCCGTGGCTTCATTTTCTCTTCTGATATTAAAAAAAGAAAAGGAAAAGCTCTCCTGGGCATGAATGAGGATTTATGTAATAGGTTGCAATGGCTCCATCAAAGCCATTGTACTCTGTCTTGTGAATATCTATTTAATCAGTGGTTTTAAAAGACCTTATTTGTGCTAAGTGATTTTTCTTTCTTAGACTGCAGCAAGAATCTCCTACTCTTCTGGAGACAGAGTGCAGCCAGTGCAGCTACTCTGGGCTTGAATGGCACTATTGAACCAGCTTTGTGCTGGCAAGAGGTTCAAGTACCAGAGACGCCATTCAGATGATTATGGAGCTGGTGCAGGAGTTAGGGAAAGAGCACTGCAGGATGCTGCTTCTCTGATGAAGTACTGGGGTGTATTGACTGATCTATTACACTCAAGTCAATAAGGAACTTGGTTGTGCTTGCATTTTCTACACTACAGATTTGCTGGAGAAGCTGTATGGGTGACCTCTGTAATTTAGAAGTTAGGCCAACTCTTGATGTCTTGGCACCCAGGAGGTTTCAGCCCCTGCTCCCAGGGAGAACTTTACTCCATCAGCCCTCAAAGAGCTGCCCTCACTGTGCAGGTCAGAGCACTGTGCAGTGAAGCCACCACTGGGCCAGAGTGTGGGAGAGTCATGGGGGGATGAGGCTCACCGGTGTGTCCATAGTTGTATTCTCAGTTCTCAGGCTGTCTCGGTGGTCACTGACTTTTTGCTTCCACCTCACCCAAGGCAATGAAAAGGGCTGAGAGTTCATTCTAGCTTTGCTCACTGGGACAAGTGGAACCCACGAGTATAAATTTAGGCAGAATTTGGGGTTTGTGTGTGGCGAGTTAACAGCATGCACAGAAACGTTGATGTTTTTAGCTTAAATCACAGAACATTTCTTAAAACAGTAAAGTAAAAAGCCATTGTGGATAAGGTGTTCTGACCCATAATAACTCTTTGCACCTCAGCAGGGTGACTCCTGCACGGCCTCACAGCCTGGCACAGGCTGTTTTCTCCTCTGCTCCGTGTCATTGAACATGCTGCACAGTCTTGCCCAATTAAAGCAGAACCTTGGCAGAAAGCAAAAATCACCAACCATTTAGGGCTGACTGCTCAGCACAGAAGGGCTTGACACTGGGGTTTTGTTCCCTGTTGCCTCCCCTGCCACCCTGCTATCTTGTTTGCTCTTCACATGACTGGCCATCAGGCCCTTGATATCTGTGTGGCATTTGATGTCCCCTCGGTCAGATGTTGTGCTGGGTGATGCCAGGGCACTATTATAGGGTGTCACATTTTATCCTGGCTGAGCCAGATCCAGAGAATACCCGTTGTTTGCCTCCCACTCTGCCTCTGTGATCTTGATCGTTCCCAGACGCTGCCGGAGGCTGGCAGACGGGTGGCACACAGGACCTCGCTCTGGGACTGATTGGTTTCTTGGCCATCATCCAGTTCCAAGCACATCAACACATTTGCAGAAAGATTTTCCTAACCCGAAAACTCAGGGCTGGCCTGAGCTCTTCCATGAAGGACGGAAGGAGACGGATTTCTGCTGGAGTTCAGTAAAAGCCCAGATGGGGAAAAGTTTCAGGAGCTGCATCTTGGCTTGGGCTAGAGAAGACAAGAGGCCTGAGGTGGGGTGGGAGGGGGTGCACTGGAGCTAAGTCTCCTTCTAGGTTCCTGCTGGGATTTAATCTCAGCTCGAACAGGCTAATTTAAATTCATCTTTCCAACTGAAATGATACGGTTGGCAGCGATTTAGCCTGGGAAGCTTTGCTGCAAGCAGACAAAGGGTTAAACACCCTGTTGGGTACTGAGTTGCAGTAAAAAGGCTTCCTTCTGCAGCTTGTAGAGTTATTGACCTGAAAAGCAGTATCGAGCACACACCGCTGGGCTCAGCCCCGCAGGAGGTGTTGGTGTGCACAGGGTGTTTGTTCAGAGCCCTGGCATCGCTGGGGCCTGGGGTGCTGCAGCCCTGCCCGCCCTGCCGGCCACCCCATTGTCCCCCCATCCGGCCCCTCATCAGGGCTTTTAGCAGCTCCTCAATAGTTTTGGGTCACAGAAACATAGAATCATTAGGGTTGGAAGGGACCTCTGGAGACATCCGATCCAACCCCCCTGCCCAGTCAGAGTCACCTGGAAAAGGTGACACAGGAACATGTCCAGGTGGGATTGGAATGTCTCCAGAGAGGGAGGCTCCACGCCCTACCTGGGCAGCTGTTCCTGTGCTCTGTGACCCTCTATGGAAAGAAGTTCTTACTTCTGTTGAGGTGGTACTGCTTGTGTTTTAGTTTATGGCCATTGCTTCTTGTCCTGTCATTGGGCACCACTGAACAGAGCCTGGCACCATCTATTTCAGCAGCTCCTCACTGACTTCAGGTGTTCTCAGCAGCTCCTCACTAGTTCCAGGTAATTTCAGCAGCTCCTCACTAATTTCAGTTGTTTTTAGCAAGTCCTCTCTAGTTTCAGGTGTTTTCTCTCCCCTGTTTCATCCATGAAATCAAACATTTCTTCCTTCCCCTTGGAGTAACCCATCACTGTGTACTCTTCCCAGGTTTTGCCACAGTGAATGTTTTCACACAATGAGTCAATATTTTTAAATGGATCCATTTTGCCCATTGATCATCTCTGCCCACTCATACTTTGTTAGCTCAGGCCAAACCTTTATCAATACCCTGAAATACCCAGGATGTCTCAATTCTATTAGCTCAAGAATGGAGCTTTTACTGTGATGACGCGAATCTTTAACTACTATCAGATGTAATGATTTTGTGCCAGGCCTACACATTTGTGCTTATTCACACTGAAAACTTCACCTTCTCTGTTATTAAATGGTAATCAATTGTGGCAAGTGCTCTGCTCATATTTCTTCCAAATCTCCCAGTCACTGTGGCTGCGTTGTTTGATGCTCCTGGACTTGTTGACTTATAACTGCATTTCAGATACTGATAGTTTTGAGCTGAGGTTTGCTCAGTGCCCCCATGTCTCTATTTCTTTTGAACAGTGCAGCTTTATGGTTTGTAGTAAGTGACTCCAAAACGGTGTTGCCAGCAAGTGATTTTCAACATGAGACAGTTTCTAAGGGATCCTTAATCAAAACGAGCCCTGAAGCAGGTCTTGAGAAGATTTTCAGGTTTAGGGAACATAACAGTTATTAAATGATATTTTGGGTGCCAACAGTGCACTATCTGCTTTCACGTCAGAGAAATCATTTATTCCCAAGAGACTTTTAGAAGCACAGCACAGAGCAGCTGGTTGAGGTGCAGGAGCCTTTCCGGAGGGCTTCATGGTGCGATGATCACCTGAGGTAGGGCTTGAGCAGGGAGGTAATTTAGCAGTGAGAAGACACAGACTGTTACAAGCACAAACACGCTCTAGAGGAGTCACATGATGGTTGTGAAACTCTGTGTAGAGGAAGTGGCAAACTGAGTGTGTCAGCTGCACGTTGGGAACCAGGGATGGAGCAGAGATTCCTGCACTGTGTTGGTGAGAGTGGAAAAACTGGGATGGTGTTGATCCAGGCTCCCAACAAGGGATGACCTGTGTGGACACACCAGGGTTTGGAAGCCTTGTTTTGGATGGAGAAGCAAGCTGGAAGGATGCTGGAAAACTTCAGGGGAAATAAAAACAGATAATGGATATCATATGTGCTGAGTGATAGTGTTTCCCTCCTTCCTGAAGTATCCTGTGCTCAGTAGCTGGCAGTCCTGCAAGGACTCCACCACACCTGGAAAAGCTGAAGCCTTGTGTCTGCTGCATGACCTCACCATTTGGCATAAGCTACGTGAGATATGCTGCAGGACTTTTGTCCTGCCTGGCTTTTTGGGCTTGTAGTCACCACTTTGGAAATTTTTATTCTTGCTGCCCACCATCTCTATCTTCTCTTCATGTTGTGGAAGGTTTCCCCTCTGCTAAATCCAGTTTACTGTCCTGAATGATTAAAGCTTATTGCAGAGCATGTGACTTAATGGCAGAAAATATAAATCTGTGGTTTAACTTCACCCTCTTCTTCCCCCTGTTGTCAAACAGCCAGAGGAGGAAGGGAGGGAGCGTGGGCAGGCAGAGCGTGTCCCTGCCGGCCCCTACCAAGGCTGCTCAGGGGTCCCTTCCAGCTCACTGTCATTAGTAAAAATGCAAATTTATGGAAACACTGTGTGGTGCACACCCAGGGATGGCAGGCTTTGTATTCACTGCCTCTGCCTGTGCCTCAGCTGAGCCACGGGGTCATCAAAGTTACAGGAATGGCAGTGGGGGCAGAGGCCAGGCGGGAGGGTTCTCTACTGGGGTGGTGCAACATGATTTTAACACCAGTCCCTTGCTTGGATTTTATTTAGACCACAGAACCCCGGACTGGTTTGGGTTGGAAGGGACCTTAAAGTCATCCAGTTCCGCCCCCTGCCATGGGCAGGGAAACCTTCTGCTAGACCAGGTTGCTCCAAGCCTCGCCCAACCTGGCCTTGGACACTTCCAGGGATGGGGCAGCCACAGTTTCTCTGGGCAGTCTGTACCAGGGCCTCACTGCCCTCACAGGGGAGAATTCCTTCCCAGTATCCCATGTAACCCTGTCCTCTGTCAGTAGGAAACCATTCCCCCTTGTCCTGTTCCTCCAGGCACTTGTCCAAAGTCCCTCTCCAGCTCTCTTGGAGCCCCTTTAGGCACTGGAAGGGGCTCTAAGGTCTCCCCAAGAGCAATGTTTAGTGAATTACTCCATTAGTTCCACCAGCAATAACATCAAGTCAGTGTTTACCCCCGAGCACTCCCACAGGAAAGCTGTTTAGTGATCTGTCTGCTCTCGAGGCAAAAAATTTTTCTCTGATTTCCAACCTCAGTTTATTTATGCCCATTTGTTCTTATGCCAGCTTGAAGATCCCTTCTTCTCCTCTGGCCTTTGCTTTTGGCTCACATGTGGGCAGGGCATCACCCTTCCACAGGGGGAGCAGCAGGTTCCCGACCCCCCTTCTGGTCCATGTGCCAAACCCCTCAGACAGAGCAAACACAGGACTTTCTGTCAAAGGGCCAGGTTTTTCCATCCTTGATATTTTTCCCTCAAATAGTACCAGTTGTCAGATGCTCATGATTTGGATGAGGCAACTTTTGCATTGAGCTTTTGCTGGGCCTGAAATGATCAATAAGAGCTATAAAAAAGATTGCCCTTGAATCACATCAGTGTGCTCTGACATTTGCTATTGCAGTGTCCTTTCCTATGGATATAGAAGATGGAGAGTGCAGACATTTGAAAGATGTGAAGCCAAGTAAAATTTTGCTGAAATGTACCCAGCTGGATTAATTATTTTAGGGGGCCTGAGTCTGCAAAGGATTTAATGATCTCAGTACCATCTTAGGACATTTCACTGTCTTTTTGCTGACAGGCCACACAGATCCCAATTATGGATATAAATCCAAAAACCAGGTCAAATAATTATTCAAGTGGGAAGACTGGGTGCATTTCTGAGCACAGCAGCTTTCCACATGGCCACCATTGGGTGCTGTGGATGGGCTGAGGGGAGTTTAAAACATTAGTGCAGAAAAACTGTGAGTCTTCCAACTCAAAGGCTGTCTGTGCTCCCCGTTCAGCTCAGGTAAAATGGAAAACTCTGTGGTCTGTATAAGTGGTTAAAATGGTTGTCACTTTATCCCTGTCCCCAGCTTGTGTGACAGCAGGTGAGAACAGCTCTGTGATGTGCAGCTGGTGCCTGTGTGGTGCCGGATGGAGCTGTGCAGAACTGTGGTGGAGCAAAGCAACTCACTCTGAGCTTCCCAGCCTGTTTGAAAAGGCAAAAGTGCCTCTTGGCATCATGCCAGGAGATCCTCTCTTTAAGGGCAGGCTGAAGTAAAGCATGACTCTGGCTGACAGGCTTCTGATGCTCTGGTTCCATACAGATACGGGAATGCTTTCCTGCGTGCTGGAAGCAGAGGTCATTTGCTGGACTGGACCCTTGAGAACCGTGCTGATGGTCTGCCTTTGCCATCAGGGCACTGTGTGCTTTGGGAAGAGAGTTAAGTGCAGATTACACTTAAAAGGTATATGAGATACTTGAAGACACATTGATAAAATATACAATATAGGACTGTAATTCCCCTTTTGTTACCAGTATTATCCTGGTGGAGAATAGGCAAGGCTGGACCCTGTGTCCCCACTTGCTGGGTGGAATTGCCCACCCCAAGATGATTCAGGGCAGGGAGCAAGGCTTGTCCATAGGCACAAGTGCTGTAGGATGTCCTGGGGCCCCACCAGAGGCACTGGGGTCACCTGCAGCCCTGCATTGGGGTCTCCATCACATGAGCCAGGCTGCTGAGGGCAGCCTCCTCCATGGGAGGCAACATCCATGTGCTGTGCATTGGAAAAGAGAGTCTGTAGAATGTTATGGGGCTTGGATGGAGCTGTAAAAGCTGAACTGATGCTGAACAGAGCAGAACAGGTGGGCCAGACTGGAATAAACACTGTCCCATAACTTAAATGTAAACATCTGCATGTAAACTTGAATGTAAAGCTCTGTGTTTCACAGAGCAGGTGATGCCAAAATCCAGTGACTGTCTGGAGCACCATGCTGTCCCTGTGCCACCTCTACCACTGGCCACAAGCATGTGACTGTCCAGCACCTTATCAGCAGGGAAAAAGTGGCAGTTATCCCCTTGGCAAGACCCAGCTGGGCCCTTCAGCACAGCAGAACCACAGCCCATGTGCCAGATGTTTGCTCCTGGTGAGCTGTGGGCAGGTAGAGGATGCTGGGCAGGAACATCTGGAAGGTGAGGAGAAGAGCTGTGTAAGTGCTTCACAGGGAGGGTTATCATGGAATCCTGGAATGGGCTGGATTGGAAGGGACCTTAAAGCTCAACTCATTCTCCTGCTGTCATGGGCAGGAACACCTTCCACTTGACTAGGTTGCTCCAAGCCCTGTCCAGCCTGGCCTTGGACACTTCCAGGGATGGGGCAGCCACAGCTTCTCTGGGTAACCTGTGCCAGTAATGGCTGTTAATACCTTGGCTGGGGCAGCAGTGGTAGGAAGGAAAGCAGCTACTCCAGCAATTGTTAGCTGGAATATTTTCAGAAGGAAAAAGCCCTTAGGAAGTAGCATTGCTCTCTGTGCTGGGAGTGATCACTCGCACACCCATCTGTGTTCCCAAACTCTGGAAGAAAAAATAGAGTGGGATGTCTGCTGTGTTTGACTATGCCTTGCATTTTCCAGAGATTAATGGCAGTGAACCATAGGAAGAGGACAAACTAGCCCAGGATGTACATTTGGAAAATTAACAACTGGTTTATAGAATTCAGGAATTCTTCTCTGGGGGACTTAAACATCCCCACAATGTTAGCTTGTTACAGGATAACGTCAAGCTACTTATCTGTAGTAAACATGAAAAGGATTAAATTTGTTGGAACCTTTCATGCTAAAAGAAAATCCCAACTCATTTTTACCTCCCTCTGTACTTTTCCAATCATCTCCCGGAGGCTGTTCTGACATGGCACGAGGTGCAGCTGGCACAGCACAGTGCTGGATGCTGTCCTTGACATTTGCTGCTGTGCAAACCGTGAGCCTCCCCAGGGTGCTGCTGATGAGTTCTGCTAGAGAGCTGGGAGGGCTCTGGCTCTGGATACTCATTGTTATCTTTGAGCTATGCTGAGGACGGATCTGGGGTTGCAAAGGGAGTACCACCAGCTCTCAGGTCTGTTTTGGGCTCTGAGTGTTGAAATCAGGCAAACTGGCATTCAAAGGCAAGGGCAAGGTAATGATTGTGGCCATGGTTATTCTGCCTCCTTTATATGCACTGAACAGGGGAGCTGCTAGAAAAAGTGGACCATAGAATCACAGAATGGTTTTATTTGGAAGAGACCTTAAAAACCACCTCATTCCACCCCCCTGCCATGGGCAGGGACACCTTCCAGTAGACTGGATTGCTCCAAGCCCTGTCCAACCTGGCCTTGAACTTTTATATTTGGAGATTACAAAGTCAAGTAAACATATACTTTTGCTTTTTGATACATGCAGAGGCTTAATTACATGTTTAGCAGCGGATGACAGTTTATGTTACAAACACTTCAGAAGCTCTGCTGTGTTCTGTGCCAGACAGCTGTGATACAGTGCTGGGGAGGGGCTGCAGGGGGCTGGTGGCTCTACGTTGGGCGACTCAGGGGTTCATGCTCTGGAGATCACAGAATCCCAGAGTGGTTTGGGTTGGAAGGGCCCTTAAAGATCAACTCATTCCACCCCCTGCCATGGGCAGGGACACCTTCCACTATCCCAGATTGCTCCAAGCCCCATCCAGCCTGGCCTTAGACACTTCCAGGGATGGGGCAGCCACAGCTTCTCTGAGTAACCTGTGCCAGGGCCTCCCCACCCTCACAGGGAAGGATTCCTTCCCAATATCCCATCTAACCCTGCCCTCTGGCAGTGGGAAGCCATTCCCCTTTGTCCTGTCCCTCCAGGCCCTTGTCCAAAGTCCCTCTCCAGCTCTCTTGGAGCCCCTTTAGGCACTGGAAGAGGGTCTAAGGTCTCCCTGGAACCTTCTCCAGGTGAACACCCCCAGCTCTCCCAGCCTGTCTCCAGAGCAGAGGGGCTCCAGCCCAGGGAGCATCTCTGTGGCCTCCTCTGGACTCGCTCCAGCAGCTCCACATCTTTCTGGTGTTGTTCCTCAGAGCTGGAGGCAGCATTGCAGGTGGGGTCTCACCTGGATAAAAACGTTAGGAACAACATGATGGACAAACCTAGCAGAGGGATTTGAGCACTTTTGAGTGGCTCTTGAGAGCAACAAGGTTTTCCCCTCGATGGGAGAAGCTCAGGAGGGGAAGCAGGTCACTGAGACCTGGGGAGCCCTGTACCTGTGCCAGGCTCCAGCATGCCAATGATGTGTCCAACCCTACTTTATTAAGTGCCGATGGTTTCAAGCACAGGCCTTTCCACGTGGAAGATTATTTAGAAAAAGCAGCAAGCTGTTCTCATAATGGGGAACAGGGGCACAGCATTACATAGCAGGGCCAAGCAGTCATGCCTGCGTAAGTCCGAGGTGTAAGGAACAGCATTTTTCATTGCTAATGGTGATAAGAATCCTGGTGGATGTCTTGGTGACATACAAGGCTCCAGTGATTGTGAGAGGATCTTTATAATTATCAGAGTCTGCCCAAACCTCTGTATTTTGGAAACCTATTTGAGACCATCGTAAGGGTGGTACTGTAGTTACAAGATTGGGAGTAATGTCCTCAGGAATGAGTCTGGGAAGGCAAAGCAGATGGTGAGCCCTCTTGGAGAGTCAGTGCTGTCATCTGCAGGAAAAGTGTCGATTCTCAACATAAACAAGAAAACCACAAGCCTGCCTTGTCTGATGGGCTGAAATGTGTTTGTGTTTCATACTACAGAGCAAACTGTGGGGTTGCACAGCTCTCGTGGAAATCATTTGACTTGCAATGATTGTTCAAATGACTCTGAATTACATCCAGATCACAGCACAATCCTATTTTGCAATCTTTTTGCCAAATTTTGCCACATTCCAAGACTACTCATGGGCAATGGTAATCCAGAGACAGTATGTTCCCGATGCTGGTGAAGGGTCTGGAGGGGAAGCCATGAGAGGAACAGCTGAGGGCACTTGGCTTGTTCATCCTGGAGGAGAGTGAGGGGAGACCTCATGAGGAGCTGCGGCTTCCTGTCAAGGGGAAGTAAAGGGGCAGCACTGATTTATTCTCTCTAGTGACCAGTGACAGGACCAGAGGGAATGGCCTGAAGTTGTGTCAAGAGAGGGTTAGGCTGGATCTTAGGAAAAGCTTCTTCCCTCAGAGAGTGGTTGGGCACTGAACAGGCTCCTCAGGGCAGTGGTCACAGCACCAAGGCTGACAGAGCTCAAGGAGTGTTTGGACACCACTCTCAGGGACAGGCTGGGATTGTTGGGGTGTCCTGTGCAGGGCCAGGAGTTGGACTGGATGATCCCTCTGGGTTCCTCCAAGCTCAGGATATTCCATGATTCTATGATATTGTAACTGTTACAGTAAAACTGCAGAATTTGGACAGTTGGGGGTTGCTTTTATTAATTTCCTTTGTTTTGCAGAGTGACTCAGGAAAAACCTCGCTGTGTTTTGCAGTGATTTCTCCTGGCTCGCCATTGTGTGTCTGTTCATTACCGTTCATTACCGTGTTCACTGTTCATCACTGTGTCTCAGTCACAGCTTTCCCCATGTCCAAGGCCAGTGTCCCCTCGCTGGCTGTCAGAGCCAGCTGCAGCTAACTCCTGCCACCTGCTGTCACCTCCTTTCCTCTTCAACTCGTTAACATCCTGGTTTATTTGAAAATGCAGAAGGAAAAAGGAGATGGAGCTGTGCCTTTGACCCAGGTCACAGAGCAACAGGGTCCTCCCTATGCCTCCAGCTACTAAAGTGTTCATGCCCTCCAAAGATATTGAAAATCCCTGTGACTTAGGTGGGACTTTCTGTAAGTGTGACTCAGGATAGGCCTAGGCTAGCAAAGAGCTTGTTTTTATGTTAATGGAGGGAAAGAGAAGAGGTTTTGAGTATCTTCCACCTATCTCAAGGCACAGAGGCCGTGCTCCCCTCTTCCTAAACTTACTTTGCTGCAGAGTAGTTGTCTTTGCAAAGATCCCTCATCAGCCTTGCTCCCTGCCTCCCATCTTCACCTCTTACACACTTTTTAAACCTCTAAATTGTGGACTTTTTCTCCCAAGCCAGTTGCTGATGCCCACCAGTGAGCAGCAGGTATCAAACATCCAGTAGAAGCTCTGCTTGGCTAAATTCTCACATTTAGTTCAGAGCTGAATTTCCATTTGTGTCAGTAAACTGAATGTTCCCAAATGGTGGTTTTGCAACAATGTTTTGAGTAATCAGAGTTAATTTTCTGAATAGGTATGGAATAATTGTTATCTGGCTGTTGTTTGTAGATGCCATAGTTACAGGGCTGAGTTTCTTCTGTTGAGTACTCTGTGGGTACAAATAAAGTACTCAGCCTGCCTTTGGTAAAAGGGCAGATAACAAAGAGTAAAAGCAAAGAACATTAATTGAGCCATTACCAGTTTCAAGATGCACTTCAGCAGCTGGGTAAGTAAACACTCCAGTGAGGGGTGGTGGATGTAGGAATCTCTTCAATGTGTACTGTGTTGCACTGGTGTCCTACCTTTGCATTTCCAAAGGATCTAAAAATCCTTGCCGGTGTGCTCATGCATTTTTTAATTGCATTACTTAAATGCATGTTCTCATGCATTTCTTAATTCTGGAGGAACCACATGTGGGACCAAATAGCACGAGACCAAAGTAGTCACCATCTGTTTGCAACCACAAGGAGCAGAGTAACCTCCAGCAGAACTGGTCTGTCATTGCTGTCGTCGGTTGTTATTTTTTAATACTAATATTTTTTTTAAGCTAATACTTTATCTGCTCCTCCTGCAGCAGTTAAAGCAGAGCTGCAGAGCAGAGGGAGAGCCAGGGCCTTCCCTGCCACTGTGCTGAGGAGATCTTCTAGATTAAAGCACTGGAGGAGGCAGCAGTGGGGAGGGATGGAGAAATTCATGGCAGGGACCACAGCTTGGTATCATAGCCAGGGCCCAGCAGGAGCAATAAATTGGAGAACATTAGGAATGGGGAGTGGTATGTGGCATTGAGAAGCGAGAACTGAGCTCTCACTCTAAGTGAGGTGAAGCCTCAAAGTTCCAAAGGCAAGAAAATTCATCCTGAATGCAGCCTTATTTCATTTGGCTTCACTGGGGCATGGTCACACATCTGGTATTTATATCAGGTCCAAATGCCCAAGCAAAGGAGGCCAACCTGCTTATTTTCAGGGTTTACGAGGGGTGTCACTTGTTCAAGTATCCAGGGTGATTTCAACCACAGATTACAGCAGCCAAGTTATGAAACCTTAAGAAAGTGGGTGTATAATGGAAACGGTGACGGGAGGTTTGGAGTTTTTCTTTTTAATTTATTTTTAATCCCAACTGTTTAAAATTCACTGAACTAATACCTTGAATGGCTAAAACGTGAGCTGTGGCTGGGAAGAGACTTGGGCATCCATCTCACACAACTGCCAAGTTCTTGCCAACTTTGCAAGATTTCAAAAGTTTGTTCCAGAGTGGATGGGACAGGGCTGGGCTGGAGGAGGGGTGTCGTGTTGTAGTGTCTTTAGTGCCTGTTATGCTTGTAAGGCTTGGAGTGAGATTTGGCAGATGGAACCCCCTGACTTGTGCAAACATCCATGAGGGTGGAGTGTGGAGAGCTTCAGAGATTGGTGATGTTGTTTAGAATAATGGAATTCTGGAATGGTTTGGTTGGAAGCTCATCTCGTTACACCCCCCTGCCATGGGCAGGAACACCTTCCACTAGACCAGGTTGCTCCAAGCCTTGTCCAACCTGGCCTTGGACACTTCCAGGGATGGGGCAGCCACAGCTTCTCTGGGCAACCTGTGCCAGGGCCTCACCACCCTCACAGGGAGGAATTTCTCCCTAATCTCTAACCTAACTCTGCCCTCTTCAGCCGCTGTGTGTTCATGCTGAGAGCCACAGAAGCTGTGCTGAGCTGAGAGAAATTCAGGCCAAAGGAAGCCTGAGCAGATGCAGCCAGGAAAGAGCCTTCCAGTGTAAATGTTTTATTGTCATGCAGAGTCTGGCTTGATACAATAGAAACATGCCAGCGAGAGGCTGCAGTAAATGCAGCCCTGCATCTCCTGTACTGAGCAAATGACATGGTGTGAGCAATGCAAATGTAACACAGGCACTGAAACACCTGTTTTGGCAGATGTGTGACACACAGTATGTGCTTTGTTCACAGCTTCGATGTGGAAAATGGCCCGTCCCCAGGTCGCAGCCCGCTGGACCCGCAGGCCAGCTCCTCGTCAGGACTCGTATTGCACACGACATTCCCAGGCCACAGCCAGCGCCGGGAGTCGTTCCTGTACAGATCCGACAGCGACTACGACTTATCACCAAAGACCATGTCCAGGAACTCTTCTCTCCCAAGTGAACAGTAAGCAGAAATTCGGCTCACTAAGAACTTTATGTGGCTCCTATAATCCTCAGAGCTTTGTTAAGAGGACTTATGGGTGGTACACTCATATTTCACAGCCAGAGCACCCAAGATGGGTGGTTTTACAGTCTGCCAAGGCACATCCAACACCCTCCTCCCATCCCATCCTTAAAACATTCCCATTTTCTCCATAATTTAGCAGAAGAACTTTCAAATCCATATCCTGAAATAACAGAGAAGTTGTACTGTACTTATATTTACAGTATAGCTCTTCCCCATCCTGTTTAGTGTTAGCAGCTGCTTGCTAGAACTGAGCACAAAATGAGCCAAGACAGATGGCTGAGCTCAAGAGGATCAATACACACAGAGCCTGGAGCTTAAATGAGTGCCCTGGATTTGCAGCTCTTTATTTTGAAAGGCCCAGTTTAAAGTTTTAAAGTGACCATTAAGCTACAAAAAAGGTGCTCATAAAAAAAGTTGAGCTGTTGCGAAAAAGCCCTTAGAGTTCTGTCACAAAATGGAGAACTAAATATTAGCAAGATCCATGAGAATTCTCCTGAAAGAGAATATCCCTGCTGTGAGTTAACATGTAGTAAATGTTTACCAAAGTAACCACTCCAGATTATGCAAATACCATGTTTGGTGTAAACGGTGGATTTAAACAATTGCCCCGTGTTCCCAGCAGTGTGCTGGGGTGGGGGAATCCCATCATTTCTCCCAAACTCATGGCTCCCTTTAGTCAAGTTATCCATTCCCCGCAGGCATCGAGGCTCCAGCAGCACTTGGGGAAACCAGCACCCCCACACCAACTTGATATTGACACTAGTGTTGAGACAATTTTAATTAAAATGTAGACTTAGCAGCACTGATACTGACAGGGGATGAGCTCTGTGGCAGCACAGGCAGGGACAATACTCCTTCGGAGGAGTCAAGCAGTGGTGGACACATCTCCAGAGGTACCCATGGCAGCCTGCAGCCTGTTCTGCCCTTGTTCGGGGGGGGGATCCTGTTGTTCTATGGGATTAATCACATAATTGGTTACAACATTGCTTCAGGAAGACCTCAGAGCCCCTTCCAATATCTAAAGGGGCTCCAAGAGAGCCCCTTGTTTAGGTTGGAAGAGACCTCTAAGATCACCAGGTCCCACTCAGCATTGCCTGACAAGGAGTGACAGGACAAGGGGGAATGGCTTCCCACTGCCAGAGGGCAGAGCTAGACGGAACAGTGGGAAGGAATTCTTCCCTGTGAGGGTGGGGAGGCCCTGGCACAGGTTACCCAGAGAAGCTGTGTCTGCCCCATTCCTGGAAGTGTCCAAGGCCAGCTTGGAGTAACCTGGTATAGTTTAAGATGTCCCTGCCCATGGCAGGGGGTGGGACTGGATGGGCTTTAAGGTCCCTTCCAACCCAAATCATTCCATGATTTGGTTATTCTGTACCCCACCATCGCTCAGATAGGTAAATCATACTGGATTTTCCATACATACACAAGTACTATATATAATATCACCAAAAAAAATTCTCTCTTATCAATGGTAGTGATATATTTTGCTCAGAACTTCTGCTCAAATCTTCCATGATGAAAACATTCAGACAAAACCCGGCGTCTGAATAACATTAAAGGCTGCGACAGAGATCAACAAAAGCCAGGAAATTCAAAGGTGACCTTTCCCCACACCATTATGGTTTTTTTTCCACCACGGTGCAAGCGAGAGCCTTAACTTTTGAATTTCCTGGCTTTTATTGCCTGGTGTTCCCAATCCGAACACTCGCTCCAGCCGGGTTGTTTTGGATATACACTGTGACCTTTCCATTAGGAGCAACGTTTTATGTGGTGTTAAATAAACGCTGCGTGGGTTCGTGTGTTTTTGTGGCATGAGGAAAACACTCATTCCCGGAGGTGAATTTTGCTCTTTTTGAGGGTAAATTTATACATCAATTTATACAATTTCTCCATTTTTTTATTAGGCACGGCGACGACCTGATTGTCACACCTTTCGCCCAGGTGAGTTGGTGGCGTATTGGTCTCTAAAATTGTTTTTAAAGCACTAAAGTGGAGAAGGTGATGCCTGTGGTTTTGTCTCCCTCAGGTGCTGGCCAGCCTAAGAAGCGTGAGGAACAACTTCACGCTCCTCACCAATTTACACGGCACCTCCAACAAGTAAGCCTGGCTTTTTAAGTTCCCTTTTTAAGTTCCCTTAAGTTCTCCCGGAGGAGGAGCCGGGGGGGCCGGGCGGGGCCGGGGAACGCTGTGCCTGAGGGCTCCTCCATCGCCCCCGCCCGGCTCGCCCGCCGCGGTTTGCGCAGGACGCCAGGGGGCGCCATGTCCTCTCCCCTAGGGGCGTCCATCCCCTCAGCCCCTCATGGCGTCTGTCCCTCAGCCCCTCACAGTCCTCACCTCCTCCCCGAGCAGGGAGTGAAGTGTTTCGGCTTGTGTGCTCTGTCTGATGTGCACCTCCAACCTCGGGTTCATTTTTAGCCTCCCCCCCTCACCACAAAAAAAGACAATGAGGGGCTGGAGCGTGTCCAGAGAAGGGAACGGAGCTGAGGAAGGGTCTGGAGCACCAGGAGTGGCTGAGAGGGCTGGAGGGGCTCAGCCTGGAGGAAAGGAGGCTCAGGGGGGACCTTCTCACTCTCTGCAACTCCCTGAGAGGAGGGTGAAGCTAGGTGGGGGTCGGGCTCTACTCCCAGGGAACAAGGGACAGGTCAGGGGGAAATGGCCTCAAGGTGTGCCAGGAGAGGTTTATTTTAATATCAGGAAGAATTTCTTCACATAAAGTTTTGTCCAGCCCTGGCACAGCTGCCCACGGCAGTGGTGGAGTCCCTGTCCCTGGGGGAATTTAAAAGACGTGTGGATGTGGCTCTTGGGGATATGGTTTAATGGTGGCCTTGGCAATGCTAGGTGGGACCTGGTGATCTTAGAGGTCTCTTCCAACCTAAACAATTCCATGATCTTCCTCACTTTGCCACCTTGGCTGTGCCAAGTGTTCCACAGGTGCCCAGCTAAGAGCAGAGACATCATTGCTGTTCAGTCAAGCCATGGTCCTGCCCTGCATTTCCACCACTGATTCACAAGGGAGTTGTTCATGGCAGATGCCAAGGATGAAGACCCCATGCATAAGGCTCTGGGGACAGCAAGAATTTTCTGGCAGGGCAGGCAGCATTGTCCTGCAGCTCGGCTCCACGGGGGCTGCCCAGGGAACTGGCCTGTGCCACCTACAGCCAGGATCCCACATCACTTCCTTTGCTCTGAGTGGGGAAGGTGATGCTCTCAGAGAAGAATGTTGGGTTTTGTACCTGCTGAACAGGAGAAACCAAACAAACCCTTTTTTATGCCTTTGTCCGGAACCACTGTTTCCCCTTACCTATTTATACTGAGCCAGTCATCATCATCTTCTGGCCTGTTTTGCCCCAAGAGAGCTGTTTTGCGTGAAACCAACATCATTCATTCCTGGCAATGTTGCCTGCACACCCACCCATCCCATTTATCCCACCCTGAGACTGGCAGGCGCTGCTCACTCCAAGCATCCTGCTGGCTCCAGAAGCAAAGGATGAGGTGCAAAAATCCATTCCAGGGGGACACCACGGTCTTGCTTCACTGTTGCAGGTGTGAGTGGCATCACCTGGATGCCCTCTATGAGCTCTGCATTCTCCCTTCCAACTCAGTATTGTATTTTACATAAAGCCCAGCATTTTATCCAGGCTTTCCTCCTGTTGATTTCTGTTTGCAAATTTGATGGGAAGGAACCACCGCATTCCAAGATGGAGGTTAATAGAAAAACAGATGGCTGAAATAGATTCCTCTTTTTTTTTTTTAAGCTTTGCTTTTTTGAACAGCTCGAGCATTTCAGCAGTTCCTAATGAGGAATCTGAAATTGGACGGGGCCGGAAGGAAGCGAGGGCGTAACCTGTAGGACACACAGGCATCTTACAGTGTCCTTTTGAAAACATTCCCAGATTTGATTGAGGTATAAAGTCGTTTGCCCAGCCAAAGTAAAAGTCGCTAAATGTTTAAACCATTATATGCCAAACATCCAAATCTGTGGCAGAATGTGCTTCCAGGCGCTGAGGAGCTTCCCGCACAGTTTCCAAACAGCTCTGCTGGGTCACAGCCATGCTGTCAGCTCATGATTTTATCATATGTCTCATGATATGTGATATTTTACTTAAACTTCTGCACTGGGGATCATGAGAATCTCAGCTTTTCTTTAACCCTTCCTCTCCCCTCTTTTTTCCTCCTCCTCCTCCACCCATTCTGGCCTGAGAAAGAAAAAAGAGGATGCTGTCCTACATATTTGCTGGAAAATATGAATGTTAAGGGCTGGAGGAAAAAAAAACAACCAGCAGTCGTATTTTTTGGACTTAAACGTCAGGATTCTTAAGGCAGTTTCCTGATTGGAAAAGAGGAGAGTATGATTAATGGGTTTGGAGTGCTGGAGTTTGGCAGTTGTGGCCCAGGACATGGTCAGAAAGCATCCGGCGCCTGCTCTTCATGCCCACCGGCAAGAGGGAAGGAGCGGGAAGGGGGAGCTGTGAACACTTGAGCGGAGTGATGGCCAGGAAGAGATGTTGCTGTTGAAAGCCACATCTCTGGGTCTCTGTTGCCTGCGCCCTGGTTGCCACAAAAACAGGATGGGCACGGCCATAAACTGGAGGATGCCGGGAGCAGTTGTTCCCTTTCCAGGCTTTGGAGCGGGGAATACCCTCCTGACTAGCAGTTCATGCCTCCCCGCCCCCCCAAAGGCATGTCTGTGCAGCTCAGGGTTTGGAGATACCTGGAGCACATCTCCCCCGATACTGGAAGCGCTGCAGCCGCGGCATCGTGTCCCTATTGGGGAGTTTCTGTTTTTGAGAGATTTCAAGATTTGCCTTTTCAAAGGCTCAGCAGAGGCAGGTCAGGGCAGATTTTCAGAGAACTGTGTGCCCTGTGCTGAACCCTTCGAAGAATCTGGGTCCTGCACATCCCTCCAGAACAGCCAAGCCTTTGAAATCCCAGGGAGCCTGGTGGTGGGAGCAGGTTGTGGAGGCCGGCCAGCCCCACACTGCTGGTGGGTCCAGAGGCCAGGATCAAGGGTGGAACCAGAGATCTCACCTGGGCAGCAAGGCCTTCCTGGAGCACTTCTGAAGAACCCCCCGGAGCTACAATTGCAGCAGAATTGAGCCGCTCGCCTCCTTTGATTTTAGCTTCAAAGGAGAACTGGCGAATAATGGATGTTCAGTTCAGTGGCTGACTCAAAAAATTGGGGTTAGGAGGCTGGCAAAGAGAGTGTGGGGAAATCTGGCTGCAGTTAAAATGTATCTGAAACTTCTTAGGGAAGCAGAAGCCCAAAGTTTCATTTTTGGTCAGCCTGAAGTACTGCCTTCAATCTAAACTGAAGTATCTTGATTTTGGTGTCAACTCTTTTTAACTCCTTTAAAAAAGAAGTCTCTGATGATGGTTTCAACTTGAAAAAGTAACAGCTTTATTTGGCAAATCTCACAGGGAACTATGTTGACATTTGGAGAGATACTGCACCTTTTTCCACTCAGACCCTCTTGACTTGAACCAGTTTTTCAAATAGATTTTGGTCCTTCTGAAATCCAGGCTTTGCTGATGAAATTTTTGCTCCCAGTGAAAAAAATGTCCTTCAGCTGTTTCAGAGCTTAACACTGGTGACTGCAGCATCTTTTTACTTCAGGAGCAATTCAAACGTTACCTGCAGGGTTTAAAGACACACTTCTGACCTTACCTACGGCATTGCCTTACAATTCCATATTACTTCAGGATCCATTCCAGTCTCTGTAGGGAAAAGCTTTCTGGGAGAAGGCCTTGACCCTGGGGAAGCCACTGACCCTTTCAGCCACAGAGACAGGCCCTTGCTGACTTCCAGGTGTATTTTGAGCAGAAAGTGGCAAAGGCAGCATGGGATGATGGCACATTTCCAGCATGTGTGTGTGCCTAGCCAGGGGACATACATCTTTGGGTTTTCCTAACAGGTCTGCCCATAGTGCTCAACAAGTCATCGTAAAGTGTTTTGGGCTTCTTTGTGAGAGTGAAAAAAGGATTTTTAACAGGGGGAGTAGACAGAACTACCAGCAGAGTTTGGAATGATAAAATAATACCTATTGACAGAGTATTCTCTATCTCTCCTAGGAGATCTCCAGCCACCAGTCAGCCACCTGTGTCCAGGGTTAACCTGCAAGGTACGTGTGGGACTTCGAGAATCACCTGCAAATCACCTGCCAAATGCAGACTACACATACTGCACAGTTTTACTCCCAGCTGCTTCTCTGCCCCCTCCCCTGGTGCAATTCTGGGCTCACAGAGCTTCTTCTGGGTTAATCCTGCAAAACCAATATGAGAGACCCGTCAGGTTCAAAATATTGTTAGTTTAATAGTTTGGTTTGGGGTTTATCCTTGTATATTAGCTTAGGAGATGAACATGATTTTGGTTTGATAGTCATGGCCACAGTGACTGCTGTTCTGAGTCCCTGTGTGCACAAGCCTGGACAAGCCCCAGCCTACAAGCCTTGAACAGGCTCAGACACAGCTGGTTTTTGGTTTGGGTTTTTTTTTATCCTGTTTATTTCAGTTTGTTTCCATGTGATCTGTGTAAAAATGGCAATCCCCAAAAACCTTTCTGAGGGGAAACTTCCTCTGCTTCCTCCTGGATGACCATGGGACTCCCGAAGGGGCTCAGCACCAAGGCAGGGTGGGGTGGGCAGCGGTGTGAGGGCTGCTCAGGCAGGGTGGAGTACTGAGAATGAGGAGCAGAAGTAGCTGCTGATGACTTAGGACAGGCTTCTTTATTTTAACACCTGGTTTAGCCATGCAGTGCTGAGGGTCTGAGGGACCCCACTTAGGATCAGAGCTGGCCCTTCTTGCGCTAATTCAAAGGTTGTTCCCACAAAGAGGGAGATAAGATTTGGACCAGTGCCCATCTGTAAGGTTTAATCTCAGCCTTTCCAATAATTATGTGCTTGGAGGGACTAATCAACCTTAATTTTTACAGCGTGTGAAGCCTGGATAACTATCATTTCCTCTCATGCTGTGTATTATTTATTCTCAGGGGACATGTAGAGTCCTGGAGACTTCCAGATTAGGTTCCACCAAACTTGTTAATGGGATGTGGAAACCTCTGATGTAGAAACAGAACTGGACAACATGATCTTAAACTTCTCCTTCACTCCCTGTCTGTGAACAGTGTGGAGTCAGAACTAGCAGGAATGCAATTTATCACCTTATTTGAAGTTGCTTTTAGCAAGACTTTGATTTTGTGCACATGTGAAAAAAAATAATGGAAAATTTCATAAACTTTCCACAGCTCTGTTTATATAAGTTACAGAATATAATAAAAGGGAGAGAATGCCCTTCCAGGAATTTTTAGGTTAATTTTCTTAGCACTTTCTGTGGAAAAAATTGCTTTCAAATTTTTTAACACTTTTGGGACATTTTTCTACAGTATTTCCAACATGAGTATGATGCTTGTTACTTCTTAGCTGACCCAAGCTTCTAATACTGAGAACACATGAAAGTTCCTTTGGGGCTTGAAGGTTTGATACACATAATTTTAGAGCAAGTTTTCTGTTGCCCTGCAAAGGCTGGATTCCTGGGCCCTCAAGTAAGTGGGTTCTTAACTATCAATCTTAACTGCTTTTAGATGAAGTCTTCCCATGAAAGAAGGAAAAAAAAAGGTCAGTTGTATCATTACAAACTAATTAAATTGTGGCACTTTGTAGGTAGGAAGAAGAAACGTTTTTGAGATTGATGGGAAATTGTGTTATTTCCTACATGAAAGCAGTCAATATTGACATTATTAGCAATCATAACACTTTACTTTCGAAGGAAGTTTCCATTTAAATGCAGCAAGAACAGAGATTTTTAGAGATATTTTTTTTTCAGTGTTTTCAGCTTTTTTTTCCCTTGATGGCTTCTGATTTGGAAATTATGAACAGAAGAAGAGATTTTCCTATCTGAACACTTCCAGTTCAGTACCAATGGCTCCTGTGGCTGAAAGGATGCAGAGTTTTTCCTGAAAGCTTTGCAGAAGGAAGCAGTCGTGTTTTGATTGGGACCAGGCTGCGTTACATCCCTCTAGATAAAAGAATGTGTTTTGGAAAGAAATGGGTTTGTATTCTCTAGGTCGGTTAGTCGGCAAAGCTTGGAATTTTATTTTAGCTCTCTCATGTCCCACATTGATTCATGGATTTACCACAATGCATTGACATCACTGTGAGCACCTCATATATGTCTCCTTTTATTTGTCATTAGTGGAGTGATTTATATCCTGTTCTGAGAAGAGCAGAACTTGGGGTTTAAAGCAAACAAGCCTGCATTAATAAAATTACCCTGGAGGGAGACAAATTACATCCAGCATTTGCACTGCAAGGAATACATGCCAGCTGTTTACTCACGCTGGAATATTTCAGGATTTGTCCGTTGTTTCAAACCAAGAGCAGCCAAATATGTTGCTGGTGTTACATCACTGAGGACCCAGGCCCATGGTGAAATAAATGAGCTGTGGAGAAATGAGGAAATTCCTTTTCTTTTATGCTTTCATTTTCTTGAAAGTGTGAAAACTTCTGGCCAGGTCTTTCATGGGACAAAGTGCCTTGAAAACCACTACTGGTGTCACTGTGAACTTCAGCGCTTTCTTAACCTTGTAACCACAGCCAGAGAAGGAAGAGGAATATATATTGAACATCCTGTGTTTTGTCCTTGGTATCAGCTGAAGTAAATCTGGCAGATTTTTCCTGTTATTTTGTTATAAGTGCAGATCACAGGAATGAGCAAAATGGCTTTTATGAATTAACCGAGAATCCATAACACGGAAATATGGAACTGTAGCTAAATCCTTAATTAGCTGGTGAACTCCACACAAGAGGATAATGGGAATACTGTGGGGTGTAACATCATGGAGTGTAGCTGTGCAGGGCCAGGGTCATGAACGAGTGCTACAGAAACAATCGTGCAAACACATCGTCACAGAAGTGTCTGTGACAATTTCTTTCTCCTATTCCCCCTTTGTTTCTTTTAAATGCCACCTCTGCCACAGTTACGTTCATTGACCTTGAGAGGAGACCTCTCTGCAGTTACAACTTCCTTGGGAGGGGAACAGGAGGGGTAGGCACTGATCTCTGCTCTGTGGGGACCAGTAACAGAGCCCAAGGGAATAGCCTGAAGTTGTGTCAGGGCAGCTTAGGAAAAGGTTCTTCCCCCAGAGGGTGGTTGGGCACTGAACAGGCTCCCCAGGGCAGTGGTCACAGCACCAAGGCTGACAGAGCTCAAGCAGTGTTTGGATGATCCTCTGGAGCACGTGGTGTGACTCTTGGGGATGGTTCTGTGCAGGGCTGAGGGTTGGACTTGATGATCCTTGTGTGTCCCTTCCAACTCAGCATATTCTGTGATTCTGTGATTCTGTGCTACCTTAGGCTCAGCAAATCCATCAGCACCTTCTCTTCTTGGTTCAGCTCTCCCCTCCCCTGGCATCACTGAAAGGTCTGCAGTTCCCATCCAACGGATTCAACTAATAACATCTTTAACCAGCACAAGTCTGGCCATTCCTACTTAATTTTGTTCTTTCTTCCACATTTATTTACGTCACTGACCCATCTTCCCTCTGAATGAAATCATCTTTCACTGGCTGTCACCTTCAGTCTAAGACTCCCATTCTTCCAGCCTTTTTGGTACAAACTTTTCCCCATCTGGTTTTTTCCCTTTGTTTTATTTCCAGGACTTTTTCGTACTTTACCCCGTTCTTTCTCTCAGCTCAGCACAGGATCGGTGCTGTTTCCTTGGCTTGACAGTGGTTGTGTAACTGGTTTTCACCTGGACTAGTACAGGCTCCTCATGCTATCACCTCACCTTGGCCACTGAGGTACCTGAGCCCCCTCCTCCCTGTCACAGAGGCTGTGGAGAAAGCACTGTCCTAGTCATGATACAGCTGGGACTGAGAAGCCTCTTGGATGACCAGGCACACGAGGGAGAGGTGGCACATAAATGAGGGGTTGGCAGAGACTCTTCTCAGCAGCAGGCAGTGCCCCTTGGACACTCTCAGCACAGAGTAATTATAGTCTGTCCTCACAATTAATTATATACCCAACAATATAATAAACCCTGCACCCCCTGTGCAGTCCGAGGCTTGGGGGGTGTAGCATTTTTGGGATATGTCACACATGGGCTTTCCAGGGCTCACAGGATTAAAGCTTTGTTAAAATTCCTCTCTGGGGATGGGAGTAAAGGATTGATGTTTTTCTTGCTTGTGCCTTAGCCTCTGCTTTCCTGTACATCTGCACGTTTGTCTGCACTTCTCACATGCCTTTACACGACCTCAAAACTTGTACTCTTTCATTTTTCCTGTGGGTGTAAGATGTACACAGACTCGTGCACGAACATTTGTATAAAGCATAAACAAAGACTGGATAATGCTGGTGCTTGTGCTAATGAGACCCCCAACTTTTTGTAGGCGTTAGCAAGCCCCATGCATCAAAGTCAGCTCTAGGTTACAAATATCTATAAATCCCAGGTAATTAGTATGGAGCTGGTGCTCTTGCACCATCCTCCCTCTGCTTGGCATGCAGAGAATGCTCTGGGCACACAAAATAGAGGATTCATTTTGAAATTCTGTTGTTCTGCTGTGAGTTTGGCTGAAGATTTGACCTTTTGATTTTGAGAGCGATTGTAAAAGTCAAGTAGATGTGGTGCTTTGTGCTTTTATAAGAGTGCAGAGGAACCACGCGTTACCGAGCAGCTGAGCTAAAGAGTAACTGGTTGTGTGCACAACAAATTCGGTGGTGCTGTAGCCCTCCCATAAATATTATCACCCACAAATATTATTTTTAAAGGATGCAGTGCTAGGATGATGCAGATTATTCACAAACTAAACAAAACTGTGAAAGAAATCAGATAGATAATCAGATTAATGACGTGACTGAGTGAAATGAGGGCTGTTGAATGATGAAGTGATTCTTGCTGCTTGGGAGATTAAAAATCTCCCAAGCTTTTCCAAGTGAACTTTCCAAAGTTACCTGCAGGAAAAGCTAGCGGAGCTGAGCCAGCGGGGGGAGTCCCGAGGCCCTTCCCAGCTCTCCAGGGGGAGTTCATTCCTGCCGAGAGTCCGTTTCGCGTGTTGCGCCTGCCTGCAAACACACACCCCCTGAAAGTTGGACTCATGCATCTTAGTAAGTATTTCAGTTATGCTATTGACGTCAATGCAGTCATTAAATAGATTGCCGGCCCTCCCATCAGCAAACCTGTGCCAAAGACCTAGAGGCAGACACATTTTAAAAGAGGAACATCAGGTTTTCTTTTAGCGTTTGGAGAGAATAAGAGAAGTTTCTTCTGAAGTCACTGTACTTTGCAATAAGGGTGGTTTTTTCCTTAATTTTCTAAGGCTCATTTTCTGCGAAGATAATTGCTGTGTTTTATTGAACACACGTTTGGTACGTTACTGTGCACAGAAACAGCTCCAAATGAGACTAAAGAGTAATTTTTGTGATCAGCTCTGGCTGAAAAATGACACTGGTTTTAGGTCTCCCAGCTAGATTTATTTGTGTATTGAGTGACAGAAGGTATTCAGGCAAACCTGCTTAGCCTTTGACTCCCGAAATTCTGCAAGGATTGATTTCATGACATCTATATAAGAAAATAGCCTTCATTTCTCCTCGGCAGGCTCTGAAGACATACAAGCTAATCATGACTCCATAGCAACGGATAAAAACTGTTTTCCCCTCCACCCCACCTGTGGATGTCACATGAAGATGCTACACGTGCTGCTGCCATCAAGAGCCTGTCACTCCCTGGGGCCCAGCTGCCATCTGTGGTGGGGCCAGCGGGTGCCAGCGGGACTCTCTGTGTGTGCTTCCACTGCCCTGCTGTATTCCTGAGGCAGGCTGGGCTCTCCTGGGCTGACCAGGACAGCCATTCATCCCCCGGGAGAGATACCTGCCTCCTGGAGCTGCCAGCCTGCCCAGTGCTGGAGGCAACTCTGAGCTGTGCAGTTCCCCTTTCCCAGTGTCAGGAATGGCTCTGGACAGAGGTTCCAAAGGGGTTGCGAGCTGAGAACCTGAGGACACACATAGATGGCTTCCTCACCCAGGTGGAGGGGGCACCTTTCCTTTGACAAGAGGAGCAGGTATGTTGTAACAGCAGCAGCAACATGTTTTGAAAGAACAGCTGAGGAGCCAAACCTCTGGGTTTTTCGTTGAGGTTGTCACTTCACTGATGATCCCACAGGATAAAGCCATAAAAACAGTCATTAGTTATTAACAGTGCTCTGTCTGATGGGTGGGTTCCTTTGGAATGACCCAGGCAGCTGGAGACCCAAGGTGGCAATGAAGAGACCTTCGGAGTGGCACCGTCCCGTTGTGTCCCCATATCCACTCTGCTCTTTAACACAGGTCAGGCCCTGGCAGCTCTGTGTTGCTTTGCTCACTCCCATCCCGTTGGATTGCGTCAGGCCTCTGTGGAGACAATGAGGCTTTGCCCTTGCTAATATCAGAGTCGATACAATCTGTGTTTCCTTTGTTTTCTGCACAGAATGAGAATAGTTGCTGTGGGTGAGATTTTGACAGCGCAGTCTTCAGCGCCCTGAATCAGTTCCATATGAGAATGAGAAATGTGTACTCAATCGGAGCAAAAAAACAACCCAAAACAAACAAAACCACCCAAACCAAACTTCTGGCAGGCAGAGTTAGTTTTTTAGGTCGCGGGGCACAGTCTGTGCATGCCTTAGTGATGAACAGGGTTCTTCATTGTCCCACTGCTTTGAGCCCCTTCAACTTCCATGTCATCAGCACTTTCCAACTGGGGGGAGCTGAAACAGACTCTCAAAAGCACCCACCAGCTTGTCCCCACTGCAGCTATATATAAGTTTCTCCTTCCTCCCCTGAGGTTGAGCTCAGTGCACCAGCACTGTGTCCCAGACACAGCTGGCCATGGGAGTGTGAGAGGTTGCATCCACGTATCCGTGCGGAGACGTTCCCAGGGTAATGCACTGCACAAATCCCAGAGCCATCAGCCTGTCCTTGAGTAGTCCCAGTATCCAAAACTTTGTCCTCCTGCAGGATCTGATTCCAAGTGTAAGTTGCTTTCTTGTTGTGTTTTAAAAAGTATTCATAAGGTTGTGTTTTGATTCTCAGCAGCCAAATCGTTTGGTTTGTAAGTGGGCAGGAATTCCCAAATACTTTTTTTGTATTTATTCGTCTTGGTGGGAGCAGGGTTTGGTCCTAGTTTGGAGGGTCATATATAGAGGGTAAAGCACTGATCCTGAAACACAGAACTGGAATTCTCTGCCCTCTGTAGGGACATTTTGCCCACCAAACTTGACTCTACAATTATAACAATTATAAAGATTAAAACTTTAAGAGCTTTCAAAATCAATATATAATTTGGTAGAATTAAAAGAGGGGCTCATGCACTTTTCCCTCTATTCCATATGGAATTGCATCCATCCTGATGTGGTTCAGACTCACCAATTGCCAAACAGTGTTACTGAACAGTGAAATATTGATTGTTTCGATGTTCACCCAGAAATGCTCTGGTTTTATTATCATTATCTTGTCATCTCCTGATTAGCTAAAAATGATTTCTGTAGTCAAGCATGGTGTGCTAATTAATGCAACTATCAGGTCACTGTGCAACTGGTGGAGAATGTTGCACTAAGAGTTAACGAAACATTTTATTGTAATATTGTTTTCTCTAAGAAGTGACTGTGAGTGACAGCCTTAAGGATGGTATAATTGCAATAGTTTTTTTGGCAGAAGGGAGAGACAACTGTTAATTATTGGTGATTACTAATCAGACATACCAGTTTACTTAAAGTTCATTCAGTTCACTGGAAATATATATGATTATAAAGATTTAAATTTTTTAAGCAGTAGCCTTAAAAAAACATCTAAATATGCCTGTCCCTGTGGGATATATTTTCACATCTAAAGGTATCATTGATTGGCTTTGGTGTGCATTTAAGGCACTTAATCATTTTAGGAATTCAGAATTTAAAAACAAAAGGGAAAAACCTCCAAAATCTCGCAGGATGTTGATTTGACAATTAGTGTCTTTTGATTTTATGTTCAGTTCTGTGCCTGTGGAAGAATACTGATAAACCTCAGCCAGGAGCAGGATCAGACCCCAGGTCAGACACTGGGTTCTGGTGAAACAGGATCAGTGGCCATTATTCAGTACTAAGGAATTACATAGTCAAATTTCATTTTGAAGGAACTATGCATTTTAATGTAGATATTCTAGTATAAATATCCTACTTTTTAATGTAGACATTTCAATATAAATATCCTGCTGTCATAAATATACCTTTCCAAGAGGAAATTAATCATCTGTGCATACTAAACTCCTCTACCACACTTTCACACTCTTCAAAAGCTTTCTTAAACAGACGTTTTTGCCTTTTACCTGAAAGACTTCGAGTTCCAGGTGTTTGGAGCAAGGCTTTGAATCCAGCTTGCCAGGTCCCTTGGAGCATATTCCAGACACCCCAATGTTTTCATTTAAAGTGAGTTGGATCCAGTTAGACCTTTCATACCACCAGCATGTGTTAAGCTTAGCACTTAATACCAAAGTGGCTCTAAAATGTCACATTTTACAAGCAATGTATTTTACTTTAAATACCATATATTAGGTTGACAAAAGCAGGAGATGGGCAGAGCAATCACTGTGTTCTCTGAAAAACCGGTGTTTTCTGAGAAGTGAAAAAACCAGCCTGTCTTCCTGCTCCCCTTCCCTCCCTCCCTGCCTCCTTCCCTCTCTGAGTTTCAGAGAATTGACTGAAATCGTGGCCCTGCTGTTACTGACTCAAGTACAGGACGTTTGGATGCACATTGGGACAGCCTGAAAGGATGTGGGATACGTGTCTGCTCTGTGGGGACTGTCACCCACTGCACTGAGCACAGCGTGGGGTCAGTCCTGCCAGAAAAAATTCCAAGAAGTAAACATACACAAGTGCAGGATTTGCTGGAAATCAGCCTTACTGGCATCTGACAGCTGTGAAATGTTTTCCTCCCTTTCTTCCCAAAGATACTCTTGAAGAAGAGAAATCCAGATACAAGTTTCCAGTGTAACTGGAGTGTTTTCTGCTTTAGCAGTAATACTTTATGGGACATGGTCTCCATCCAGCTCCTAGTCAAATACGTGTGCTGGGCCTTCATCTGAATTCCAGTTCTTTGGGCAGGGTATTTCCCAAAATTCCTGTTACTGAAATGTCACGAACAGTTTGCAGCTTCCTGAGTTTCACTGTATTGCGTGAAACTTTGAAATATTTCCACCCCCTTCCAATGGGAACATACTGTCCAGGTAAAAGCCAAGGAGCTGTTACTCACACTCTGTAGATCGGGAAGAAGAAAGTGGAACCCAAGCAGAGATGCTGCTCACACCACATTTGTCAGCAGCAGCTGCTCCCTCCAAGCCACCCTTTGTAACACTTCCAAATGTGGTCGGCTCAGCTCACTGCTAGAATGGCTTTTAGAGCACGTTGCCTCAAGTGGCAAGTCGTGTGCTGCCTGAAATCAGATGTTTCACAGAAATTGTCTGAATTGCATTGAATTGACTGCATATAACGAATGACAGTGTGAATGACAGTGCAGAGACCTTGGCCAAGGTTAACATGAGTTGCCTCTGCTGTGCTGCTAAATGTAAGAAATTCTGAAAGGTGCCACAAAGCATAAAACTCAGAGCACAAAAAGCAACCCCTGGAATAATCCACTGCAGGCCAACCCATAGCTGACCTTCATTGGGGAACATTTCCATTTCCATTTCCATGTCCATTTAATCTGATATTTGAACTGAGATTGTTAAGAAGGGGTGCCTTTAATGCTGACATTTTGATTTCCTTGAACTCGGATTGAGGTGCTTAAATAAATGTGTTTTGAGGGCTTTAATTAAATGTATTTTGAGAGTGAAAGGCTGTTCTTACCTCTGCTGGCTGTAACCATTTCAGGAGTGATTACACCTCCAAGTCTACCTATCATTGCTGGGGTCAAGTTTATCCCCATTTGCCCCTTCAAGACACTTCTCCAGTGTGAACAGCCTGATTCAGGACTAAGAGCCCAGGTTAAGGAAAGGACAGGAAGTCATATATGACCTAGACCTCCAGCTTTAATCACCTTTTGACTAAAATGATTCAGATACAAAAAGAACCCCACAAATACATTATTATCTGGTGTTCTATAATATCAATTTCTGATTATGGATAACCAGGAAATTAATCTGATGTTGTCCCTCTGGCAATATTGAGGAAATTATGGTCCAGTTCCGCCCCATGTCCCAAATACACCTTTTAAAAAGCTGGTAAGCAGGATGTGATGGCCTGAGCTTGCAGGTGACACAGAGGCGCAGTGGAGATCAGCACGTGGAAGGATTAATATGGAATATTAAAAGCTGTCAAAACAAATGATACTGGTTTGTAGGATCCTGACATCTCCCTCTTCCTCCCCACCCTGTTCCCCGTGGGACTCACTGTGTGATTTTAAACAGATTATTCTAAAAGGCTGTACGTGCACTTTGGTAAACATAAAGCACAGTGAGTCACAGCATGAACAGCTGAAGTTGTGCTGAGGGAGATTAATACAGATGATTAGCACAGGGGATGTTTTAGCTCTGCTGTCAGCTACTGCAGGCCTCAGGAGTTGGAGTTCTGTGACTCGAGGCTCACTGTGAGTGCCTAGAGCATGTGGACATACAAAAAGTGAATCCACGTGTCTCGGGGTGCTACCACAGAGCTTTCTGGTCACTGGCTTCACATGTGAAACATTCTGCATTTTCAAAAGAGGATCATGAATTAAGAAACAGCTTTTTAATTGCCTGTCCTCTGAGATAATTCAAGCTCTTTCTGCTGGTTCTGCTCTCTGATCCTCAGTGAGCAACACTCTGACTTCCCACAGTGTCCTGAGGTGCAATCGCAGATCAGTCGATAGGGCTTACTCACAGTACCACTGCACAACAAAATATGTCAAAACAGGCCATTTTTTGCAACATGCTGCATTCTTGAGTGACTCTGCTCAGTGCAAATATCTCTGGGTTTCAGCTGTGGGATGACAGTCCCAGTCATTTCTTTGAGAGGCAAAATAAGGGCAGAAAGTTCAAATGAGGTAAATCAGTGAGGTTGACATTTACCCCTTGGGTACGTAAAATATCTATTGTAGGAAAACAGATTAAAATTCCAAACTAAATCAGTTTTTTAAGCTTCCATCCTAAAGGATAATGCTTTCAAGTAATTACATTTAGCCATGAAAAAACCACCATTTAATTATATTTTATAATTAATATAATTTAAATGACTGGCATGGTGGCTCAAAACATAAGGGATGACTCTATGTCCTGTCTCTCCATGTCTGCAGACACAAAGGGTGATAATGTATCTTAAAGAATTCCTATGGATTATGGTCGGGATGCTTCCAGGAACCACATTATTAACTTTCATTTTGAAGAACTTCAGGAAATTAAATTGAGAGGAAATGTAGGACAATTTTGTGTTAAGTTGTGACCTTTTAACCTTCCCAGGAGCCAAGGAAGCTGATTTAAACAGGTCTGACATTCTACCAGTGTCCTGTTCTACATGACTGTGGTGACATGGGTGGCCTTGTTGTGACCCTTGTTTAACATTTCTGAATAATTTTCCTCATGAAGAGCTAAGGATTGTTAATAAACTTTGTCTTTCCATCTAATGCCAGTGGCCAAGTGGAGCTTTTCAGGTAGATCGGCATCATGCTTTGAACTTCCAGGATTCATCCCTGAGGTTCCTCTTCCATTTCCTACTCCAGTATTTGTTTCACCACAGGGGACTTTCACTCTTGACTGGCTATTGAGGCCATAGGTTTTATTATCTCCAAGGTAACCCCGTTCAAAACCTGATTTCATGGCTCCAGATAGGCATGTGGATGAAAGTAACACCTGGATTCCGGGGCAGATCCAAGCTCAGACCTTCTTGCTTTTGGTTTGCAAAGCTCTTGTGAAGCATGACACAGAGTACGCTTAGCACTTTGCACCTTTCATGCTTTGAGGTTGTTTTTTCCTCTTGTTGAACTAAAATCGTTGCTGTGGTCTGTCTGGAGAGTTCCTCCCGTGTCGCATGCCTGTTGTGAAAGTCAGCTCACGGTTTCGGAAGGAGGAGTTTTCTGTGCAGCAGCAGAGGTGCAGGCACGTGGTTTTGCACAGATAGGTGCACAGAGAGAGCTCGAGATGGGCACTGAGTGGCTCTGGGGGCTGACGTGGGCAGAGCCCCTGCACTGGCATCGCAGCCTAGCATGAGTAGCGCTGTGCAGGAGTGAGTCCTTGGATGGGCTGTGGATGAGCCAGCTCCAGAACCGGAAGCTGTCTAGCCACAACAGCACAGCATGGTGCCCCACCTAATTAAGCCTGTTGAAAGGCAGGGCTAATTAGTTTAGGTGGAGTGCCTTGTTAGCACAAGGATGTTGCTTCCAGGATTCAAGTTGGTTTCCCTGCACGTGGAAGCTCCCCAGCCCTCTCAGAGCCAGGCCGCATGTATGAAGGGAGATAATGCCTGGCGTGGCACAGGTAAATCCTAGGTGGATAGCTGGGTCATTTCATAATCATATCCTGCTTTTTCTGTGTCTTTCTCACACTCGTGCATTCACATGCGCTCGGGAAGAAAACACTTCTACTCACACAATAAAATGTTCTTGCTGTGACCCAGCCTGGCCTTGTTTAGCTAGAGAAACAAAAACACAGTCCAGGCACCCTGTGATTTGCAGGAAATTGGGGTTGGGATTTACAATCCTTAGGCTCAGCTCTTACTTCCTTCTACAGCCTGTCCAAGCGAATGGGCATCGCCATCCCAGCTCTCTGCGCTGTTTTCACTGCACTTTGAGGACCATGTTGAGTAAAGTCATGATGGGGGGGATTCATTTAAGTTAAAAATTCACCATGACCTTGAAAATTGTGATCTGTCTTCAGAAATGTGTTCAAAGCGTGTGTTTATTTCCTCACAAAACATCATCTGACAAATCGTTTTCAGTGTTCTCCTTGCGGATCTCTCATTTGCATGCACTGTCCATCTTCTACACTCTTTGTTAGACTCTTTGTAGGAGAGGAAGTCTCTTGCATTGTATTTTTCCTCCTGTCTTGTGATTAAGGCAAGAATCCTACAGGACAACAAGGAATCAAGCCTGGTCAGTAAAACAATAATGTGCCAAACCTTATGTTTGCTCCCTGAGAGAACGATGGAACTGAGGAATCTTTCCCATTCATTTGACAGGCCAAGATTAGATTCTACCCTTCTTGCCATTTCTGTTTCTCCCTCTCTGTGAACCGAGGAATTCCTACTATGCAGGCAAATCCCGTTCCCAGATTCCCCGGTGATATTGCTGCTAAGTGACATCTGACGAGATGCTTCCTGCATTTTGTTACTTCCATTTGGCACCATAAAAACACTGTCACTTACCCTTCTGATTTGTGGCAGCTCTGCTGCATTGTTCCCTGCACGTGGCTGCTGTGGGGGGAAGGACACTGGGAAACACTGGGAAACAGGGACTGCCTTGTGGTAAAACACTCCATCCCACCCTACAGGAGATGGTATCTCCAATCTAAATCCTTCTTCAGAACTTCTCCAGTTTTCCTCCTCGTTAGCATTTCAGATTAAACCTTTAGGCTTATCTCCAGATCAGAAATTACCTTTCTGGGAAGCTTCATTAGATTCTATCAGCCACCTTAAGGTGTTCTTAGTGTTTACACCTCATTTTTGCACCTCATTGTCATGCAAAAGGTGCAGTGTTAACTTTGCTTTGGGAATCTGCATCTTTCATCTCTGTACTGTAGAGTCTTCAAAGCTGATATAGAATGTAATCAGACACATGAAAACTCACAAAATAGATGTAAGAGTGCTTTTTTAGTTTTTACTAGCTGACTTTTTATTAGCTAGTCCTTTCCAAGTGTTTTTGATGCTCTGTCTCAGTTTAAGAGAGATATTAGTATTATTTATTCCGTGGAAACAAGGATTCATGCTGCAACATCTTCTGTGCTCCACTGCAATGCCCACTGAAGCTCTTGTCCCAGCAACATTTGGGAAATCCAGTTCTTTGCAAGGCAGTACCTGAGTAGCATCATCTCTCTGTTTTCTTTGCTCTTTTTCAGTCTGTTTTTAAGGTGTCTGTGGGGGTAGTTCTTAGCTGGGGTTATCTGACTGCTGGTTGCCTCTGCCATGTCATCCTCCTCTCCTAGAAGGAGAATCCCATGTCACTATCCTCTCATAGAAGGAGCTGTGCTGTTGGCACTCCTGGTACCAGGGAACACTGACCACTGCCCTTGGAGGCCTGACTGTGCTGGGAAGTGCTGCCTGTGGGCAGCCACAGCCATTCCCACAAAGCCTGGCAAAACTGAGCGCCTTGTCCAGCTCTGGCAGTAATCAACCACAATCACCCTGTCCTGCACTAATTGCTGAGCAATTACCTGGTTCCTGCTAACAGTCAGTGGGCTGCTCAGTGAGTTGCCAGCCTGTGGCAGTCCTTGGTGACCTGATTCTCATGACCTGGGTGGTGATTCACCCCAACCAGTGCTGGTGGGTACAATCAGGACTTCTGCAGGTTTGTCCAGTTCTGCCTTAACTGGCTTCATCAGGGCTTGGCTCATGCTCCGGGCTGACCTCTTGGTATGAGCTTCCTTGAAATGCTTCATTTTTGCTTCAAAACAGTGGCTGGGCCCCCATGACTGATCTCCTGCCGCTCACCTTGGGGTGTGTTACAGGAACTGGGATGAAAGCAAACTGGGAGGGGGCAAACTGGCCAGCACCAGGACTCTGCACAAACTCATCTGCTGCTGAGGGCTTCCGTTACTGCTTGGTCTCAAGACTCTGTCATTATCATAAGATTAATTTCACCCCACTTCAACCACCTAAAAATTATAGACCAATCTTAAGTGATGGCTGCTTTTTGAAGAAAACAAATTGCGAGCTCAGGAGCAAACTATCCTGTTGTGCAGGAAGATCAGGAATTTCAGCAGAAGCCAACTTGGTGAAGTGAGGAGCTTCTTAGCGAGTCAAAGTGCAAAAAAGATCAGGCAAAGATTGAAAAGGACTGGGAGCAAGGAAGGCATGGGAAAATGTTTGGGCATGTGGGGTGAGTTGGACTGACCAAGGGCTGATGGAGCTGTGACTAGTGAGAGGACTCCAACATGGGTATGTAGTAGGGAAAGAAAGATCAGTAGAAGTGTTGATCTGTGGATGAAACAGCCTTGTGACAAGTCATACATGAAAGGCCAAAGTACTCAGTGTCTTTTTTGTCTCAGTCTTCACTGAGTCCTCACCCAGGCCCTGGTGACCCTCCAGCCTGTTTGGGAAGGAGAGGGATGGAGGGCAGTGAGGGAGCAGCGGGTTAGGAACAGCCTAGAGGAGGTGGATGTGTTCAAGTCCATAGCACTAGACAAGATTCAGGCTGGAAGAGGTGGGTCATGTGACTGTAAGGTCAATGTGTGTCATTCAGGAAAATTGTGGTGCTTGGGAAGATCTGTGTCAACAAGAAAAAGGTCCATCTTTGAGAAAGGTGAAGGGAATCCGGGGAACTATGGACTACTCAGACTCTTCTCATCACTGGAGAGGTCACTGAGGGTGTCCACTGGAGTCTGTTTCCAAACACAGAGAGGACAAGAGAGTCAATTAGGAATGGTAGATGCAGATTTTCCAAGGGCAAATTGGACCTGAAAACTCCGACCTCCTCCTCCAAGGGCTGTGGGGATGGCCTGGCTGTGGGGACATGGACAGCTGTGGGTGGGTGTACCTGCTGCAGTGAGCACTTTGGCACCATTTCTCTCAGCATTCCCACATGGCAGTGAAATGGCATTGCCAGACAGACAGGCTGTTGACAGGGCTGGATATTGCTGGACCACCAGGCTCCAAGGATGGTGATGAAGGCTGCGTGTCCAGTTGGTGGCTGATGACAGGGAGGGTATGGGGTATCTAACAGTGCCCTACAGCTACTTGAGCACTGGTGGTGCTGATGATTAGCTGGAGATCGTCCTGCAGAGGGTGGGAGAGCAGGTGACCTCTGGAGGTCCCTACCAGCCAGTTCCTGTGACTAGGGTAGAGAGGTGCCTTCTACAGTTAGTGGAGAGTGACAGGCACCTCCAGGGGGGTAATTCAGCCCGTCACAGCAGTGTGCTGAGAATAGACCAGGATCACCCCTTGGAGGTCCCAGCCACTTTCCACTGACTGTGCGGGGAGCTTAGGTGATTAACTTTGAGATGGCTAAAGATAGCTGCAATGGGCCCCCCCACCGCAGTGACATTTCTCCAGCCTGCAATTGGGGGTGCTCAGGTTACACTGCAGCTGGCTTGGGGCTGGTTGGTGTTGACTCAGAAACATCACTGCTACTATGGCAGTGGGGTGACTCGCAGACGTCTGCTGCTCTTCACGTCGCAGCCGAGTCACGCTGCAGGCATTCCTCCCGTCACCAGCAGCCCCTGCCTCGGCAGAGACATGAGCTGTGCCTTCTTCCTTCTTGGGACGGCGTGAAGTCTTTTGGTTTTGTGTCATTCCCTGCAGACAGGAGGTTTTCCTTTCTCCCTTTCATCCTGCTTTCCATAGTCCCTGTGCCTTCACTTGGTAAGGCATCTCTGCTTTCTCCCCAGAGTCTTCAGTTTGAACCTGGATGTGTCCTCGCTGTTCTTGGCAAGTGCTGGCTTAATCACTGCCTTGACGTCTTCAGCAGTTTTGGAGCCGTTTTACTTGGGACTAAGTTTTCCCAGCAGCCTTTCTGGGCAGCTGAAATGGTCTGTCCCAGAAAGGACCTGTCTTTAATTAGGGAACTTAGAATGCCAGGCTTCTCAGTGGTGCTACACAAGAGTTTATTTCTCCTGCTCCTTGTTTTGAAAATAAAAGCAGAAATTAAAAATGCCCACCAAATCTTGGCCATATTTTGCCAAAGGCTGTAGCGCCTGTCAAACACTCTCATCACCAATTTCAGTCTCACACATTCCTGGCAGCACCATCTCACTCATTTCCTGGCATTTTTCGCAATTAGCAGTAGAAAGCTTTCACTTCAGTTTTTTGTCTCTATCTTCCTCTGTCATCTCTGAATGCAGCCTGAATACAGGCTTCATTGTTTCTGCTGCTTTTGAGCCCCTGTTAGGATTTTGTCCGCGTTTACCCACAGCTGGATCTTCTCCAGTGCCACCTCCTCAGTGTACCCCTACCAGTGGCTTTGCCAGTTAATCCTGTCACCTCCCTCTACAGGGATTTCATTCGCAGGCCTTTCTGACCACATCTCATGTATCAGCGCTGGTTAACAAGAAAACCCTAGATTTCTAAAGTATTTTTTTTGTTCAAAGTGTTACTTTGAGCCAGCTCCCTGTTCATTTGCATGCAGTACCCGTGCCCGTTCCGGCTGCAGCCAGCCTGTCTCCTGCCACGCTCTGGCTCCCGCCAGCCCCGCTCCACCACGGCTCTCCCTGTGCCCACTGTGCCGGGCACCCAACAAGAACCCTTTGCTCTTACTCCTACCTCCCCTGCAGGCCAGATGAAAGCTGCAGGTGTGAGAAATGTGAGAGGGGGCAGCTAGAGTTACTGGTTGGACCAGAGTCCCAAAAATACGATGGGGCAAGGGGAGAAGGGCAGGCTCGTCCATTTGTTCGGGAATTGCTCAAGAACGGACTGGCTCCACCTGTTCCGTGGGTGCTGGGGCTTTGTGCCTTTCTTAGCACATCTGCACTTATCTTTGCAAAAGATATAATTAGTTTCATTGCACACAATGAAGTGGTGGGGAGGAGGGGAAGCGCATCTAAATGCTCTGGTGTTCCCATGATTTTAGATTACTCCTAATTCCAGCCCCGCCGTCCAGCGGACTGGGAGTGCGCAAGTGTCCGTAGACCTACAAGAGGGAACATGTTCAGGCTCTGGCAGCATTGCTGGCATGTGTGGCATTGGGTGGTTCTGCTGGATACATCTTGCTTTCAAATAACACCTTGTTTTAGGTGCATGTGTAGCTTTTATGCTTGAAAAAGAAATTGGAAATCTGTTCCACAGACTCCCTGAATATTGGAAGATTCACAGGATATCTATAAAAGAAACCTGTAATTACAGGATACAGGGGTTTTTCAGTGCTTGCAGTTTGTGAGTTGGTACTATCAGACCTTTTCATTACAGATTTTAAGTGAATCCTGGCAGTTGTGCTCTGTGCCTTCGATTTTGTTTCTTGTGCATTTTCAAACCCATCTATAGAACAATTTTCTCAGATCTCTTTGCTGGATCTGTTAGAACAATGGTTTAACTCAAGGAAGTAGCTCTCTGCTCACGGGTAGTCATGAATGCACTAACAGGATACATTAAACAAATAAATCAGTTGGTGTCAGTTATTCCCTTGGCATTGTCAAGGATAAATATGTAAACATGTCCACACGATCTGTAAGCAACCGCAGATCCATTAGGGAAGGCAAAGGGTAAATGGCTGACAGCCTGCACAAGGCCCTATTCTATCAAGTTTTGGCATGTCCTGTGTTGATAAACCTGTTTTACTGAACATGCTCCTGGGTTTTGGAGTGATGCTACACGCTGGCTGATAATTATTGCAGGGCAATATTAGTTATAATGAATCTTGCTTTCTGAGGTTAAAATAGCCATTTTCTGTTGTTGAAAGGCAGGGAGCACCTTTGGCCATCTGGATCTGTGGTCCTTTTATCTAAGTCAGGACCACATGGGTGCCTTGTTAAATCATGCAGACCACCATTCCTTCTCCTTCTCCTTCTCCTTCTCCTTCTCTTCTCCTTCTCCTTCTCCTTCTCCTTCTCCTTCTCCTTCTCCTTCTCCTTCTCCTTCTCCTTCTCCTTCTCCTTCTCCTTCTCCTTCTCCTTCTTCTCCTTCCTTTTTCTGTCCTCTAACCTTCATCAGGATTTAAGTTCAAGCAAGTCTCAGCTGAAGCACAGGTGGGTTCAGCTGATGGATCAGCTGGGATGTGAGGTTCCCACAGAGAGGGCTTCTACCACCCTCCTTAGACAGGAGCTCTAGTCAGTAGTCAAGGAGTAAGAAACATAAATGAAGCCTTCAGTAACATTAATAATGTCTATCCACTCACCAAATAATAATCTGCCATTCCCATGATTAACTAGAGAATCTGCCTTCTCAATCTTTTTTGTCATCTCTAATAATGACAACAGTTATGATAATCTAGAATAAATATATTATCATTAGAAATGAGTTGTCTTCAGGTCTTCTGATAAATGCTAATTCTGGACTTAGTCCTCTATAGTCCTTAATACTGAGTCTTCTGGCTTCACCTGAGAATTAGGTACATTTTAAAATTGCACTCTTAATGTATTTTCCAGTTGGGAGTGTGGGAGCTTCTTGCCAGACATTTCCTAAAGCATAGTTTTCAGTGCCTGCAAGTGGTTTCATGCATCAGGATAAACATTTACATGTTCCCTTACAAGGACATGAGGACCCCAAAAGCCCCAGCTCTCCTAAGAGTGGTGGTGGAGCTCGGTCACCAAATCTGCTCATTATTGACCTAATTCCCTGGAACTAGGGAGAGGTAGGAAGCATTTTCTCCTGCAATACTTATATTTTCATCTTTTGTTTTTTATGAGTGTTAATCTGTTTCTGGTTTTAAACAAGTGGCTGTGCATGTGGAATAGGATGGATATACTGGGCTAAAGTTTGGAACTCTGCTGGAAGCTGCAGTGCCTTGCTTTTAGTCTTCCTTGTAAAAGTTTCTCTTGGAATTTTTCATCAGCCCTTTTTGACAGAGACTATTAGAGGTTTTTTTTAAGTCTTAAACTCCACATGCCTAAGGTTTACAAGGAAAGTTGTGATCCATTAGAAGTAACTGTTCCTTTTCTTTGCAGAATTAGTAATTAAGTCTTTTACCAGCACAGTCAGTCCATAATTTGATCTTTAAGAATTGAGAAGAGCTGAGTTTATAAAGATATTGGCAAATATTTGTATTCAACATTTCTCATCCACCAAATTGGACAGTCTGTCCCCAGTATTGAATCCTCTTGGAAATAGTAACCTCTAGATCATGGAAAGCTTACATATTTTGTCACTTGCAGTATTCTGTTGAGCAAAAAGAATTGTAACTCCTCTCCAATTTTTTTAACTTACCTGTTTGACATGTGGTATTTTGACAACTCTTAAAGCTTTTAAAACTTTTTAGCCTTTGTACTTTCTGCCAGAAGCAAGACATGGCATGTCTTAAAGTCTTTACTTAAAGGGACTGGGATGGCAAGGGACAATCATAAGGGAATCAGGAGAGAGAAAACAAACCCCGCTTTAAATTTGGGTGTTTGGATCTAGTTTCAAAATGTTTCCTAACTTGGGTCAGCTTCTGTATCAGTTGAGGGCAAAGCCATCATTCCCTCCCACAGCTTGGGGGCTGGAGTCTGCCCCACCATCTCACCGTGCTGCCACATGGCCATGTGGCATTTGGTCACCGGATGGGGACAGTGGTTTGTGGGATAAGAGAGGAACCAGGCTGCAGCTGCAGATAACATTGCCCTCGTGCTCAGAGACTTCCTGGCCAGCTCTGAGCTGGGAGAAGGATGGCACAGATGGGGTTGGTGGGAGAGTGTTGGGCAAGAGTTTGTCATATTAACCCCCCTTCTCATCTGCAACACTTCATGGGCCTCCTGATGAAGTGTGTGTTTGCTCTTGTACTGAACTACTCCCAGAAAAGAGAATGATCTCCAAATCCTTTCACTTTCCCAATATTCAAGAAGAAAAAAGCCTCAAGTTCATATTTATTAACAGCTCTCAGTCTTTCTATTTTTACTGAGCACTGGTGAGGCCACTCCTCAAATCCTGGGGTCAGTGTTGGGCCCCTCACAACAAGAAAGACACTGGGGGGCTGGAGCATATCCAGAGAAGGGAATGTAGCTGGGGAAGGGTCTGGAGCACCAGGAGTGGCTGAGGGAGCTGGGGGGGGCTCAGCCTGGAGAAAAGGAGGCTCAGGGGGAACCTTCTTGCTCTCTCCAACTCCCTGACAGGAGGATGGAGCCAGGTAGGGGTTGGGCTCTGCTCCAAGGGAACAAGGGACAGGACAAGAGGAAATGGCCTTAAGCTGTGCCAGGGGAGGTTCAGGTTGGACACGAGGAGGAATTTCTTCCTGGAAAGGGTTGTCCAGCCCTGGCACAGCTGCCCAGGGAGGTGGTGGAGTCCCCATCCCTGAAGGGATTTAAAAGCCATGTGTATGTGGCACTTAGGGACATGGGTTAATGATGGCCTTGGGAGTGCTGGGGGAAGGGTTGGACTCAATGATCTTAAAGGCTTTTCCAACCTAAATGATTGTGAGAGAAAAATGAGAGAACAGACAAGTCAGTAAATGGGAAAAAGCTTCTAAAAACGGTCTGCTAAGTCACTTCTCTAGTGAGAGATACTGTGTCTTCCATCACCTTACAGAGCTGAAAAAGAAATAGATGGCAAAAAATACCGAAAATGCAGTTGTTGCAAAATACTGGCACATAACTGAGTTGCATTTCAGTACATCAGAGCGTTCCAAGTGCCACTGGAGAACATGAAGTGGTGTGCTGCTTCTGAAGGATCAGCCAGTCTGTCCTCAGAGGGACTGGCAGAAAGTCAGGTCTTGTGATGAAATGTCACCTCAGTTCCTGCTAGATTGCCACCATGACCAAAAGGCCTGCACAAACACCATTTAAAAACTGAAACTACCGCCTTTCATTACTTAGTTCCCTATTCTGTCTCAGAAATGATTTCATGGTAAGGCCCTAGAAAAAAATGACAAAACAACGGTTATAACTTTAGGGGTTAGGGCTTGGTTATGCAACACCCAAATATAAACTGAAACGCGATACACTTGAAGAGGCATCATGTAGGATTCCAGGAGACCATATCCAGAAATTGCAGGGCTGTTTCTGTGAGTGACCGTGTGCCTCAGCTGTACCGGGAAGGTTATCAAAGTCTGTGAGTGAAGAAAGTTTAGGAGTGTTTCTGGCAGAGGCCGTTGCACTGCTGATGTCAGTGTGATGCTCACATTGGATTCAGGGAAAGAACGTGTCATGTAGCATCTAAACTTCTGTTTACTGTTTATGTGAATCACTGTAGCAACACAGATGCCACTCGGTGAGAGAATCCCAGGGCACTTCATCTTTGTCCTCTTCTCTGGAGCCAGGCTAGGAGAGTTGGGGGTGTTCAACCTGGAGAAGAGAAATATCTAGGGAGACCTTAGAGTCCCTTCCAGTGCCTAAATGGGCTCCAAGAGAGCTGGAGAGGGACTTTGGGCAAGGGCCTGGAGGGACAGTACAAGGGGGAATGGCTTCCCACTGCCAGAGGGCAGGGTTAGATGGGATAGTGGGAAGGAATTCTTAGCGAGGTTGGACAGGGCTTGGAGCAACCTGGTCTAGTGGAAGGTGTCCCTGCCCATGGCAGAGGGTTGGAACAAGATGATCTTTAAAGTACCTTCCAACCCAAACAATTTTTATGATATCCATGAATATTAAATATTAAGAAAGCTAGAAAATGTTCATTATTCCCTTTTAAGATCATTTCCACACAAAATTTTTACATTTGTAGAAGAAGGACTTCTAACTAGCCTTATACCTGCCTGTTATTTTTGGGTAGCTGTGTATCTTACAACATTTCCCAGGGATTTGGAGTATGTATTTTAATTTTACGTCCTGTTTTGGAAGAAGCATCTACTGCTTAGCCTTATGAGTGGAATCCTAGAATGTCCTTTCACAGTTTATTTGTAAACAGTCACAACAAGTTAACAGAGAGTTAGTGGAGCTGCACTAGCCAGGGAGGGCTGGCTTGATAAGAATTGGGGTTTGGGTTTCCGGGTTGATTGTCTCAAACTGCGTCACTTGGTGACTTTGGGGGACAGTTACAGAGTTTCTAAGAAGGACCGAACTTGGGCTCTCTTCCTGCTGTCAAGAAGGATAGTGTCTCTTCTTCTGCCTGCTTGTCTAATTTCTTGAAATGGGTGGGAATGTGGTATCTGTGACGTACTTACTGACCAAGCAACTGGAGCCAAAATCAGCAGCAGGTTTAGAAATGACTGACTGATGACCATAGAGGGCAGGGAGGGAGGAGATGCTGGAAGGCACTTGCACATCTTCAGAGCACCATTTCACCAGTCTTGTTTGCTTAAGAAAATGAGTGAAAATAAAAAAATGTTTGGATAAGTTAAAACCAAAAGACGCCTAAGAAGGGCTACCCAGGGATGCAGGTGGTGCATTTCTGCTGGGTCCCAAGACCCAGAGGGAGCTGTGGGCAGGCTGGCCAGTGTCAGGAAAAAAAACAAGTTCTGAAATAAAATGTTCACGGTGCTTTTATGTGGAAATCCACTTCTAGACTGGGAGAGCAGCAGAACTCACCCTTATTTCCCCTTAGAATGATATTTCGTAAGAACTGTTTGCTCTCACTTTAGTGTGACTTTGCTATTGAAATGAGATATTTTAAGTGGAAGTTTTTGTCTGCATTTAAATCGTTAATCTGTTGGCCTCTAAATGTTTTTAAAGAAAAGGCCCAGGCAAATGATAATGCTCATGTTTTACATTACTAACCAGGCTGCAGCCTCAAGGGACCCCCACTGTTCACAGGAACCTCACTGGAATGAAGCAGAAAGGCAGAAACAGAAGGAAGGAGGGTTCTTCTGTTCTTCTGCACAAGTGTCCTGATACACTCCGCTAAAAATTCTGAAAAACATTGCAAATGTATACAGTATTCACTCTATATTTGTTTCATCTTCCAGAAGCCAAAAGTAAATATAAAGTGTTTAGAGTCAAACCCTCTTGCTCTATACCTAAGCCTCGAAGTTTCCTAATTCATATTGATCTCCTTAGTATGTAATAGCTTTCCTTGGTTTTTTTTTTTTCTTTTATTACAAAAAACTCATATTACAAAGTAAGGGAATCTCCTGAACTGTTTTTCAGCTCTGGTGAACACAGATCCTTTGATATCAGGTGTAAATTTCTATTCCTGGTCTTGCTTTGTCCTGATGGTTCTTTTGGAGGTGAAGATTTGAAGCAAAGTGACAAGGGCAGTGGGTACTGCAACCCCAACCCTGGGCAAGGCTGGAAATCCCCCAAATGTGGCACAGTCTCTGTGAACCTGTTCCTTCTCCTCCTCAGGAATGCACAAATGTTGTGGTTCTTCTTCCTGAGGAGTCTCAGAGCAGGAGAACACAGGAAGATAACACAGTATGGTTCAGTATTTAAACATATGGTCTATAGTTTGTCTGAGGAGATGGGTTTTTTTTCCTATTCCCAAACTCATGATTTAGCCTGTTTAGTTTTATCGATCTAAACATTTTCTGTAACAAGGAATTTGAGTCCTTCAAGTTCAACATGATAAAGTAGCTGATAGAAAATATGCCTGTTAGAAAGGAAAACACACCGAGTTCTGTGTGTTTTGGCCATTTCCACTTGCTTTTTAATACATGCAGCACAGAAATATGCAGGAATGAGATGACTTGTGTTTGGAGCTCTGTGAGCACAGAAAAAAACCCATTAACTTTCAATACCAAAAAGATTTGGATTTACAGAACCTTTAAAACATGTCTGTGCCAAGTTTATTGCTGAATTATCCTTTGGCAGCATTTATTTTCAATATTTAATGTATAGTCTCTACCCAGTGATGTCCATTGCTTTACGGTGAATGATGGAGGGGATGTGTCCTTAGGAAGGCAGATACCAGCACAAAGTGTGGTTCCTTCTCCCAGGAACACGAGGGTTTGGTAGGGAAGGCAGGGGTGTGCATGTCTGGAGCTACATCGTGTGAGCTATAGAGCAGATCCTTCACTGAGTGTGTATCTTAACAATTCTGACCTCTGATGTCACTGTTACCTGCTCAGCCAGTGCCATTAGAAATGCTGAATCCATTAGCTTTGACAGATTTATGGGGTAAGCATATGTCACCAGCATTATGAGAAGCAGTTACATTCATGGGGAGATTTTATGATTCACTGTATCCGCTTATGTAAACCTTAACTTTTACGCCGAGAGTCGCTCGGGAGCATGTTGTCCTGCTGGCAGGGTCAGGGAGCACAGCTCGGTGGGAGCAGGGAGCAGGAGCAGGGTCAGGGTGCGGGGCCTGCTGGGGAGCACAGCAGAAAGTGGGACCAGTGGGGTGTGGGGCTGATGGGCAAAGCTGGGAGGGAACAAGGCCAGCAGAGCTGGGGAGCCAGCGCTGACAGGGAGCAGGGCCAGGCAGGGTTGGGAAGCGGGGCTGCTGGGACTGGGGAGTGGGACCAGGCAGGGCTGAAGAGCAGGGCTGGAGAGGTTGGGGAATGGGACTAGCTGGGATTGGGAAACAGGGCTGATGAGGAGCAGAACCAGGCAGGGTTAGGGAGCAGGACTATTGAGGTGCAGGGCTGTTGGGAAGCACGACTGTTATTGGAGAGCAGGACTGTTGGAGAGCAGGGCTGTTCAGGAGCAGGACTGTTGGGGTTCTGGGCTGTTGTTGGAGAGCAGGGCTGTTGGAGAGCAGGGCTGTTGG